>NW_025745848.1:285000-294901 GCF_021184085.1 Oncorhynchus gorbuscha | reverse complement strand
AAGGCTACAAAACCTCTCATCTAGGATCTCTCTCACAGTCACACAGTCTGAGCTGAGCAGCAGTTTCTATCTCTCTCTCTCCCCTCTTCAGTTTGTCCTCTCCTGTGAAAGTCAAAACCTCACCTCTCATCTAGGGGTCTCAGTCACACTGTCATGTGAGCATCACAGGGCTTCTTCTTCTTCGCTCCTCTCTCTCACTGAAGTCTGTCCTCTGATGCAGATTGAAGACCCTCCTCTCCTCAGAGAGCTGCTGTCGAGAGAGAGAGAGAGAGAGCTCTCCTCTCCTGCTAGAATAGCTTTACTCAGAGTCAGAGCCACTTCCTGTGTTCAGCTTTCAGTCATACTTCCTCTCTTTCAACTCAGTCAGCAGCCTTACACACACGCTCACGCTCGCTCTGTCACACACACACGCGACCCCCCCCCCTTTGCATTGTGTAGGCTAATGCTTTGACTCATATGCCAATTTAATACAGTTTGCAGATACAGTCACAGTCCAAACAGCTCCTAGACACACAGATACTGTACTCTATTCATCTCCAGATACTGTACTCTCTTCATCTCCAGATACTGTACTCTATTCATCTCCAGATACTGTACTCTATTCATCTCCAGATACTGTACCCTCTTCATCTCCAGATATTGTACCCTCTTCATCTCCAGATACTGTACCCTCTTCATCTCCAGATACTGTACTCTCTTCATCTCCAGATACTGTACTCTCTTCATCAATGATACTGTACTCTATTCATCTCCAGATACTGTACTCTATTCATCTCCAGATACTGTACCCTCTTCATCTCCAGATACTGTACTCTCTTCATCTCCAGATACTGTACTCTCTTCATCAATGATACTGTACTCTCTTCATCTCCAGATACTGTACTCTCTTCATCTCCAGATACTGTACTCTTCATCTCCAGATACTGTACCCTCTTCATCTCCAGATACTGTACCCTCTTCATCTCCAGATACTGTACTCTCTTCATCTCCAGATACTGTACTCTCTTCATCTCAGATACTGTACTCTCTTCATCTCCAGATACTGTACTTCATCAATCCAGATACTGTACTCTCTTCATCTCCAGATACTGTACTCTCTTCATCAATGATACTGTACTCTCTTCATCTCCAGATACTGTACTCTCTTCATCTCAAGATACTGTACTCTCTTCATCTCCAGATACTGTACTCTCTTCATCTCCAGATACTGTACTCTCTTCATCTCCAGATACTGTACTCTCTTCATCTCCAGATACTGTACCCTCTTCATCTCCAGATACTGTACCCTCTTCATCTCCAGATACTGTACTCTCTTCATCTCCAGATACTGTACTCTCTTCATCAATGATACTGTACTCTCTTCATCAATGATACTGTACTCTCTTCATCTCCAGATACTGTACTCTCTTCATCTCCAGATACTGTACTCTCTTCATCTCCAGATACTGTACTCTCTTCATCTCCAGATACTGTACTCTCTTCATCTCCAGATACTGTACTCTCTTCATCTCCAGATACTGTACTCTCTTCATCAATGATACTGTACTCTCTTCATCTCCAGATACTGTACTCTCTTCATCTCCAGATACTGTACTCTCTTCATCTCCAGATACTGTACTCTCTTCATCTCCAGATACTGTACTCTCTTCATCTCCAGATACTGTACTCTCTTCATCAATGATACTGTACTCTCTTCATCTCCAGATACTGTACTCTCTTCATCTCCAGATACTGTACTCTCTTCATCTCCAGATACTGTACTCTCTTCATCTCCAGATACTGTACTCTCTTCATCTCCAGATACTGTACTCTCTTCATCTCCAGATACTGTACTCTCTTCATCTCCAGATACTGTACTCTCTTCATCAATGATACTGTACTCTCTTCATCTCCAGATACTGTACCCTCTTCATCTCCAGATACTGTACTCTCTTCATCTCCAGATACTGTACTCTTCATCCAGATACTGTACTCTCTTCATCTCCAGATACTGTACTCTCTTCATCTCCAGATACTGTACTCTCTTCATCTCCAGATACTGTACCCTCTTCATCTCCAGATACTGTACTCTCTTCATCTCCAGATACTGTACCCTCTTCATCTCCAGATACTGTACTCTCTTCATCTCCAGATACTGTACTCTCTTCATCTCCAGATACTGTACTCTCTTCATCAATGATACTGTACTCTCTTCATCAATGATACTGTACTCTCTTCATCTCCAGATACTGTACTCTCTTCATCTCCAGATACTGTACTCTCTTCATCAATGATACTGTACTCTCTTCATCTCAGATACTGTACTCTCTTCATCTCCAGATACTGTACCCTCTTCATCAATGATACTGTACTCTCTTCATCTCCAGATACTGTACTCTCTTCATCTCCAGATACTGTACTCTCTTCATCTCCAGATACTGTACTCTCTTCATCTCCAGATACTGTACTCTCTTCATCTCCAGATACTGTACCCTCTTCATCTCCAGATACTGTACCCTCTTCATCTCCAGATACTGTACCCTCTTCATCTCCAGATACTGTACCCTCTTCATCTCCAGATACTGTACCCTCTTCATCTCCAGATACTGTACCCTCTTCATCTCCAGATACTGTACTCTCTTCATCTCCAGATACTGTACGCTCTTCATCTCCAGATACTGTACCCTCTTCATCTCCAGATACTGTACCCTCTTCATCTCCAGATACTGTACCCTCTTCATCTCCAGATACTGTACCTCTCTTCATCTCCAGATACTGTACCCTCTTCTTCATCTCCAGATACTGTACTCTCTTCATCTCCAGATACTGTACTCTCTTCATCTCCAGATACTGTACTCTCTTCATCTCCAGATACTGTACTCTCTTCATCTCCAGATACTGTACTCTCTTCATCTCCAGATACTGTACTCTCTTCATCTCCAGATACTGTACCCTCTTCATCTCCAGATACTGTACTCTCTTCATCTCCAGATACTGTACTCTCTTCATCTCCAGATACTGTACTCTCTTCATCTCCAGATACTGTACTCTCTTCATCAATGATACTGTACTCTTCATCTCCAGATACTGTACTCTCTTCATCAATGATACTGTACTCTTCATCTCCAGATACTGTACTCTCTTCATCTCCAGATACTGTACTCTCTTCATCTCCAGATACTGTACTCTCTTCATCTCCAGATACTGTACCCTCTTCATCTCCAGATACTGTACCCTCTTCATCTCCAGATACTGTACCCTCTTCATCTCCAGATACTGTACTCTCTTCATCAATGATACTGTACTCTCTTCATCTCCAGATACTGTACTCTCTTCATCTCCAGATACTGTACTCTCTTCATCAATGATACTGTACTCTCTTCATCTCCAGATACTGTACTCTCTTCATCTCCAGATACTGTACTCTCTTCATCTCCAGATACTGTACTCTCTTCATCTCCAGATACTGTACTCTCTTCATCAATGATACTGTACTCTCTTCATCTCCAGATACTGTACCCTCTTCATCTCCAGATACTGTACCCTCTTCATCTCCAGATACTGTACCCTCTTCATCTCCAGATACTGTACCCTCTTCATCTCCAGATACTGTACCCTCTTCATCTCCAGATACTGTACTCTCTTCATCAATGATACTGTACTCTCTTCATCTCCAGATACTGTACTTTCTTCATCTACTTCTCCATCCAACAATGCACAAAAGTCTGTACTATACAAGTATGCTGCAATGACTATACCATGACTAAACATTAAGAACACCTTGCTAATACTGACTCTACCAAACATTAAGAACACCTTACAAATACTGACTCTAGCAAACATTAAGAACACCTTACTAATACTGACTCTAGCAAACATTAAGAACACCTTACTAATACTGACTCTAGCAAACATTAAGAATACCTTACTAATACCGACTATAGCAAACATTAAGTATACCTTACTAATACTGACTCTAGCAAACATTAAGAATACCTTACTAATACTGACTCTAGCAAACATTAAGAACACCTTACTAATACTGACTCTACCAAACATTAAGAACACCTTACTACTGACTCTACCAAACATTAAGAATACCTTACTAATACTGACTCTAGCAAACATTAAGAACACCTTACTACTGACTCTACCAAACATTAAGAATACCTTACTAATACTGACTCTACCAAACATTAAGAATACCTTACTAATACTGACTCTAGCAAACATTAAGAACACCTTACTAATACTGACTCTACCAAACATTAAGAACACCTTACTAATACTGACTCTACCAAACATTAAGAACACCTTACTAATACTGACTCTACCAAACATTAAGAACACCTTACCAATACTGACTCTACCAAACATTAAGAACACCTTACAAATACTGACTCTACCAAACATTAAGAACACCTTACAAATACTGACTCTACCAAACATTAAGAACACCTTACAAATACTGACTCTACCAAACATTAAGAACACCTTACTAATACGGACTCTACCAAACATCTACAAGGTGTAGAAAGTGTTCCACAGAGTCTAATGACTCTTATGCTTCCCACAGTCAAGATGGCTGGGTGTCCTTTGGGTGGTGGCCCATTCTTTATACACACAGGAAACTGTTGAGTGTGAAAACCCCAGCAGCGTTACAGTTCTTGACACAAACTGGTATAACCTGGCTCCTACTAGCATACCCTGTTCAAAGACACATCTTCTGCCTTGGTCATTCACCCTCTGAATGGTACACAGTCCATGTCTCAACTGTCTCAGGGCTTTCAAAACATCCTTGTTTAACCTGTTTCCTCCTCTTCATCTACACTGATTGAAGTGGATTTAACTAGTGACATCGATAAGGGATCATAGCTTGGATTCACTTGGTCAGTCTGTCACGTTCTTAATGTTTTGTAAGCTCAGTGTACAAGTATGCCTTGTGAGTATTAATGTTACTACCTCCTTGGATTCACTTGGTCAATCTGTCACGTTCTTAATGTTTTGTAAGCTCAGAGTACAAGTATGCCTTGTGAGTATTAATGTTACTACCTCCTTGTTCAGACTATCAGGAAGCTGAAGTGAATATGAATATCGCCCACAAACACCCTCGCCGCCATGTGCTTGAGCTGAGTTGGTCACGTGGGTTGGTTACTCAGGAAGTGAAGGAAGCTTCCTGTCTTCCTGCAGACCTGTCTATTGCAGGACGAGAGGCTCGCTCTCATAGCCAGAGATTACATGAAGACATTTTAAAACTCTGTGTTATAGCTCTGGAGACAAACATCTTGCCATTTACAGTACATCTCTGAAACATGCAGTTACCCTCCAGCTATCCATCCACAACGCACAGGCCAGTTTGGCTGTTACCTCCTGAACTGAGGAATGGAGCAACAGACCAGGGAAGACTCAACTCTAAACAAGGTTCACTACTGTAACAGACCAGGGAAGACTCAACTCTAAACAAGGTTCAGTACTGTAACAGACCAGGGAAGACTCAACTCTAAACAAGGTTCAGTACTGTAACAGACCAGGGAAGACTCAACTCTAAACAAGGTTCACTACTGTACCAGACCAGGGAAGACTCAACTCTAAACAAGGTTCAGTACTGTAACAGACCAGGGAAGACTCAACTCTAAACAAGGTTCAGTACTGTACCAGACCAGGGAAGACTCAACTCTAAACAAGGTTCAGTACTGTACCAGACCAGGGAAGACTCAACTCTAAACAAGGTTCAGTACTGTAACAGACCAGGGAAGACTCAACTCTAAACAAGGTTCAGTACTGTAACAGACCAGGGAAGACTCAACTCTAAACAAGGTTCAGTACTGTAACAGACCAGGGAAGACTCAACTCTAAACAAGGTTCAGTACTGTAACAGACCAGGGAAGACTCAACTCTAACCAAGGTTCAGTACTGTAACAGACCAGGGGACACATCACTCTGAAGCAGGTTCAGTACTGTAACAGACCAGGGAAGACTCAACTCAGACCAGGGACATCTGGGCAAGGTTCAGTACTGTAACAGACCAGGGAAGACTAACTCTAAACAAGGTTCAGTACTGTACCAGACCAGGGAAGACTCAACCAGCCTCTAGGAACACATCACTCTGAAGCAGGTTCAGTACTGTAACAGACCAGGGACGGCCTCTAGGGAAACAAGGCTCAGTACTGTACCAGACCAGGGGACTCAACTCTAAGAAAGGTTCAGTACCAGTTTAACCACTGGAATGTTAATACTAAGGGCCAGGTTTGAATGAGGTGAGTGCCTCTGGTGAAAGGTAGTGCCACTCTGGCCAGGTTGACAGATATTGGAGCACCTTTGCTAGTCCGATTCCATGAAACACCATAACTGGTGAAAGGGTAGTGCCTACTATGGGCCTGGTGAAAGGTAGTGCCCTATGGGCCTGGTGAAGTGGTAGTGGCCCTATGGGCCTGGTGAAAGGTAGTAGTCCACTATGGGCCTGGTGAAAGGTAGTGCCCTATGGGCCTGGTGAAAGGTAGTCCACTATGGGCCTGGTGAAAGGTAGTCCACTATGGGCCTGGTGAAAGGTAGTCCACTATGGGCCTGGTGAAAGGTAGTCCACTATGGGCCTGGTGAAAGGTAGTCCCATGGGCCTGGTGAAAGGTAGTCCACTATGGGCCTGGTGAAAGGTAGTCCACTATGGGCCTGGTGAAAGGTAGTCCACTATGGGCCTGGTGAAAGGTAGTCCACTATGGGCCTGGTGAAAGGTAGTCCACTATGGGCCTGGTGAAAGGTAGTCCACTATGGGCCTGGTGAAAGGTAGTGATCTATGGGCCTGGTGAAAGGTAGTGCCCTATGGGCCTGGTGAAAGGTAGTCCACTATGGGCCCGCCTCCTGAGTGGCGCAGTGGTCTAAGGCAGTGCAAACTGTGCCACTGGAGACTCTGGGTTTCGAGTCCAGGCTGTGTCGCAGTCGGCCGCGATCGGGAGGCCCATGGGGCGGCGCACAATTGGCACAGCGTCGTCTGGGAGGGTTTGGCCAGCAGGGATGTCCTTGTCCCATCACTCACTAGCGACTCCTGTGGGGGGCCGGGCGTAGTGCACGCTGACACAGTCACCAGTCAAGAAGCAGTGCGGCTTGTCAAGAAGCAGCGTGGCTTGGCTGGGTTGTGCCTTCACCTTTCCCAAGTCTGTATGGGAGTTGCAGCTATGAGACAAGACTGTAACTACCAATTGGATACAATGAAAACGGGAGAAAAAGGGGTCACATTTTTAAAAATGTTATAAAAAATAAATATTGATAAAAAATAAGTTTGTGCACTATATTGGGCCGTTTGTTTGTACTACGAATGTCTGCGTGTCAATGAGTCAATGTCCACTATGCCTCAGATGACATTTCAGAGCTGTGGGAAAGTCTGCATTCCTTGGCTACAGTGACGAGTGACCATAAAAAGTCATAAAGCTGTCTGTGATGTGAATCGTAAAGCCAACCGCTGTATGGTTTGGTACAGTATAAACAGATATTGGTTTACTGCACTCTACGGTAGTGTGTGTGTGTGTACACGAGGTATACTGACTGACTGTGTGAGCTGCACAACATCCACGAGCGCAGGTTACATAATGAAAGCTACGGTAATAGCAATAACTCAATGACTTTAAAACTCAGATGAGGCTTTTTTCTTCTTCTCATCGTGCAAGTATCCATGCCAACGCAGACTTCATAACCACCAAGCAGAGAATAACGCGTGATGCCGTCTGATACAACTCGAAACAAATGGAATACAAAAAATAAAAACAGAGATATCATAACATAACGCTACCGTGTTTCCATTTGTCCTCAAAAAAATGTTTTATAAGCAAGGGTGTCGCAACAGATGTGACCACTCAAGGTGTTGCTGCTGCCATCTCATCCATTGCAAACATGTTTTGAAATTCAGTTATTTGCGCAATTATAATTGAGAATCCCAAAACTTTGACAAATCGATCTAGTACTCAAGTTTAACATAACATAAACATCGACCTACTTGTGGAGACAGTATGAGCCACTCCTTCGCCGTAAACACAACTTTAGCTCAGGATTTCCGCTTCATCGGGGTTTCCACATTGTACCCGGAACTTTTAAATTATATGCATACAATCAAGAGTGCAATTTGATGTTTTATCAATCTGCCATCCCTCTATAACTTACGTTTCTGTCCAAATCTTCGAGCGTTGTGTTTGTCATGTCGCTCGAAAGACTGTTTTCGTAAAACCGACTGGGAGAATGTAATGCTTCTCTCGCTCCAATCCGGGGCCTTTGCGGTGATGCAATATTTCCAGATGTGCAACTTGTCCAAGTTTGAACAGTTGGTTCTGTGTATAAAGACGTTTACTGATGAGAGGAGAACAGAACAGTGTTGACTACTGGAAAATCTCAAATAATACGTTAAAATAAGGTAATTTAATAATTTATTCAACAGAAAGAGGACCCAGGCGCACAGTTTATCTTCTTAATGGAGAAAATGACATGTACAAATATTTAACCAGAGTTTATGCCGTTCCTGTCAATGTAAAAAACACAATACAAAGAGACAGGCTTATCTGGAAGTTGATTTTATTTTTTTACATCTAACCAAATCTAAAAATAGAACCATGATGACATTTGGCAGAAGGAGGAGAGAAAACCCTAACATCGGACAAGATAAAACATCATGTAGTTTCCCAGCATCCCCTGCACTGTCATCTTTATTGAATAAGCAACAGCACATCCACAAGACTGGACCACTTCTAAATCAAAGTTGAGAAACTCATTCAAACTGATCTTCTGATCGTCAATAATGATCATGCACCAACGGCGAGATGCACTACCAGCTGCTTGTGACCTCCCTCATCCACAGTGCCATAATGTGACCCTCCACCCATAATGTGACCTCCCTCATCCACAGTGCCATAATGTGACCTCCCTCGTCCACAGTGCCATAATGTGACCTCCCTCATCCACAGTGTCATAATGTGACCTCCCTCATCCACAGTACCATAATGTGACCTCCCTCATCCACAGTGCCATAATGTGACCTCCCTCATCCACAGTGCCATAATGTGACCTCCCTCATCCACAGTACCATAATGTGACCTCCCTCATCCACAGTGCCATAATGTGACCTCCCTCATCCACAGTACCATAATGTGACCTCCCTCATCCACAGTGCCATAATGTGACCTCCCTCATCCACAGTGCCATAATGTGACCTCCCTCATCCACAGTGCCATAATGTGACCTCCCTCATCCACAGTACCATAATGTGACCTCCCTCATCCACAGTGCCATAATGTGACCTCCCTCATCCACAGTGCCATAATGTGACCTCCCTCATCCACAGTGCCATAATGTGACCTCCCCCATCCACAGTGCCATAAGAGTGCCAGAGTGCTCCCAATCAGAGCCATTATGCAGAGTTTGTTAAACCAACATACTCTGCATCCTTCGTTCCACGTGAGGAAGGATGGTTAGAAATAAAGGAATCACCTCGTTAGGTAGGTTAACCATCGTTCCTTAAACACGATCCATCAAGTCACAGACAGCTGACAGCGGGACACCTTCTCAACACCGAGTGCCGTGAATGTCCATATTTTCAACTGTAATCTCCATGCACAAAAGAAGCTAACAATAACAACACCTCACTGGACCAGTTACATTCAATCAACGATCCAATCAATCGATTGATTGTCATTTCCAGATGAGTCGGGGTAGAGGCACAGCAGACAAGTGTCAGAGCGAGTGGGAGAACCAGGGTGTGGCCAGAGCACGATGACTCCGGCTAGGCCTCTCCTTTAGCCCTGCATGCTCAGCTCAATGAGGCGTCCAGCGAACACTCCCATGGTGCCGATGATACACACAGCCATGAACACACACAGCAAGATGTGATCCAGGACCATGGCTACAAACTTCCACTCCTCAGCAGCCTGAGAGAGGAGGGAGGAGA
>NW_025745848.1:265000-280000 GCF_021184085.1 Oncorhynchus gorbuscha | reverse complement strand
CTGACTGATTGATTTATTGACTGACTGATTTATTTATTGACTGACTGACTGATTGATTGACTGATTGATTTATTGACTGATTGACTGATTGATTGACTGACTGATTTATTGACTGACTGATTTATTGACTGACTGACTGACGGACTGATTGATTTATTGACTGACTGATTTATTGACTGACTGATTGATTGACTGACTGACTGATTGACTGATTGATTTATTGATCGATCGATCGGTCGGTCGGTCGGTTGACCTACTTTGATTGACTGACTGATTGATTTATTGACTGACTGACTGATTGACTGACTGATTGACTGACTGACTGACTGACTGATTGACTGACTGATTGACTGATTTATTGACTGACTGACTAATTTATTGACTGACTGACTGATTTATTTATTGACTGATTGACTGATTTATTGACCGACTGATTGATTGATTTATTGACTGACTGACTGACTGATTGACTGACTGATTGATTCATCGATCGGTCGGTCAGCCGGTTGGTTGACCTACCTTGATTGACTGACTGATTGATTTATTGATTTAATAATTGACTGACTGACTGACTGATTGACTGACTGACTGATTGATTTATTGATTTATTGACTGACTGACTGATTTATTTATTGACTGACTGACTGACTCATTGACTGACTGATTTATTTATTTATTGACTGATTTATTTACTGACTGATTGACTGCCTTGTTGACTGATTTATTGACCGACTGACTGACTGATTGATTGATTTATCGATCGGTCGGTCATATTGGTTGACCTATCTTGATTGACTGGCTGATTGATTGATTGATTGATTGATTTATTGACTGACTGACTGACTGATTTATTTATTGACTGACTGACTGACTGATTGACTGACTGATTTATTTATTGATTGACTGACTGATTGACTGATTTATTGACTGACTGACTGATTTATTGACTGATTGACTGACTGTTTGACTGATTGACTGACTGATTTATTTATTGACTGACTGATGGATTTATTGATCGATCGGTCGGTCGGTTGACCTACCTTGCGGACCCACTGGGGCATTGTGTGTGTACTGGGAGAGCGGTGGTGTGTGTTGATGACGATGACGGTGATGACGATGGAGGCTATGACGAAGACCATGGTGAAGAGCATGTACTTCCCAATGAGAGGCACCGCACTGGAGGTGGAGGGGATGAGCTCCACGATGACAGCAGAAACACAGTGAGAGACAGCAGGACAGAGATAGACAGGGTCATCTTCTCACCTGTATGGAACAGAGACACTGGTGTCAACAACAACAACAACAACAACAACAACAACATTAACAACAACAAGACCACAGTCAGAGAGAGCAGGACAGATAGACAGGGTCATCTTCTCACCTGTATGGAACAGAGATACTGGTGTCAACAACAACAACAACATCAACAACATCATCAAGAACAACAACAACATCAACATCATCAACAACATCATCAACTTTAACAACAACAACAAGACCACAGTCAGAGAGAGCAGGACAGATAGACAGGGTCATCTTCTCACCGGTATGGAGCAGAAACACAGGAGTCAACAACAACAACAACATCAACAACAACAACATCAACAACAACATCAACATCAACAACATCAACAACAACATCAACATCAACATTAACCACAACAAGACCACAGTCAGAGACAGCAGGACAGATAGACAAGGTCATCTTCTCACCTGTATGGAACAGAGACACTGGTGTCAACAACAACAACAACAAGTCCACAGTCGGAGACAGCAGGACCACAGGGTCATCTTCTCACATACAGAGACGAGTCCAACACAACAAGACAGCAGGACATATAGACAGGGTCATCTTCTCACATACAGAGACATGGTTAGAGGAGTCCAACACAACAAGACCACAGTGAGAGACAGCAGGACAGATAGACAGGGTCATCTTCTCACATACAGAGACATGGTTAGAGGAGTCCAACACAACAAGACCACAGTGAGAGACAGCAGGACAGATAGACAGGGTCATCTTCTCACATACAGAGACATGGTTAGAGGAGTCAAACACAACAATACAACTCTAAAACCACTGACATATGTGATCTATTCAAACAGATGGTAACACTCTCAGGACTATTTATTGAGAAACTGTTACTGCCTTTGTGAAAACGTTCGACAGACCCAATTGGTCCAGGGCTTGTGGGGATTGTTGTTTTATATGTATTGTACTGTACGTGAGTGAGCCAAGAAAATACACATTTCCATTATATGTAAATGTGGGGAAATTTGTGAATTTGAATTTTCAGCAGGTCTACCAGAGTCAGTGGGGAGGTAGAAGACCAGTCCAGTCAGGAAGGAGAACAGCAGGCTTACCAGAGTCAGTGGGAAGGAGAACAGCAGGCCTACCAGAGTCAGTGGGGAGGTAGAAGACCAGTCTAGTCAGGAAGGAGAACAGCAGGCCTACCAGAGTCAGTGGGGAGGTAGAAGACCAGTCCAGTCAGGAAGGAGAACAGCAGGCCTACCAGAGTCAGTGGGGAGGTAGAAGACCAGTCTAGTCAGGAAGGAGAACAGCAGGCCTACCAGAGTCAGTGGGGAGGTAGAAGACCAGTCCAGTCAGGAAGGAGAACAGCAGGCTTACCAGAGTCAGTGGGGAGGTAGAAGACCAGTCTAGTCAGGAAGGAGAACAGCAGGCCTACCAGAGTCAGTGGGGAGGTAGAAGACCAGTCTAGTCAGGAAGGAGAACAGCAGGCCTACCAGAGTCAGTCAGGAAGGAGAACAGCAGGCCTACCAGAGTCAGTGGGGAGGTAGAAGACCAGTCTAGTCAGGAAGGAGAACAGCAGGCCTACCAGAGTCAGTGGGGAGGTAGAAGACCAGTCTAGTCAGGAAGGAGAACAGCAGGCTTACCAGAGTCAGTCACGGTGTAGAAGACCAGTCTAGTCAGAAAGGAGAACAGCAGGCCTACCAGAGTCAGTCACGGTGTAGAAGACCAGTCTAGTCAGAAAGGAGAACAGCAGGCCTACCAGAGTCAGTCAGGGTGTAGAAGACCAGTCTAGTCAGAAAGGAGAACAGCAGGCCTACCAGAGTCAGTCACGGTGTAGAAGACCAGTCTAGTCAGAAAGGAGAACAGCAGGCCTACCAGAGTCAGTCAGGGTGTAGAAGACCAGTCTAGTCAGGAAGGAGAACAGCAGGCTTACCAGAGTCAGTCACGGTGTAGAAGACCAGTCTAGTCAGAAAGGAGAACAGCAGGCCTACCAGAGTCAGTCAGGGTGTAGAAGACCAGTCTAGTCAGGAAGGAGAACAGCAGGCCTACCAGAGTCAGTGGGGAGGTAGAAGACCAGTCTAGTCAGGAAGGAGAACAGCAGGCCTACCAGAGTCAGTCAGGGTGTAGAAGACCAGTCTAGTCAGGAAGGAGAACAGCAGGCCTACCAGAGTCAGTCACGGTGTAGAAGACCAGTCTAGTCAGAAAGGAGAACAGCAGGCCTACCAGAGTCAGTCAGGGTGTAGAAGACCAGTCTAGTCAGGAAGGAGAACAGCAGGCTTACCAGAGTCAGTCACGGTGTAGAAGACCAGTCTAGTCAGAAAGGAGAACAGCAGGCCTACCAGAGTCAGTCAGGGTGTAGAAGACCAGTCTAGTCAGGAAGGAGAACAGCAGGCCTACCAGAGTCAGTGGGGAGGTAGAAGACCAGTCCAGTCAGGAAGGAGAACAGCAGGCCTACCAGAGTCAGTCAGGGTGTAGAAGACCAGTCTAGTCAGGAAGGAGAACAGCAGGCTTACCAGAGTCAGTCACGGTGTAGAAGACCAGTCTAGTCAGAAAGGAGAACAGCAGGCCTACCAGAGTCAGTCAGGGTGTAGAAGACCAGTCTAGTCAGGAAGGAGAACAGCAGGCCTACCAGAGTCAGTCACGGTGTAGAAGACCAGTCTAGTCAGAAAGGAGAACAGCAGGCCTACCAGAGTCAGTCAGGGTGTAGAAGACCAGTCTAGTCAGGAAGGAGAACAGCAGGCCTACCAGAGTCAGTGGGGAGGTAGAAGACCAGTCTAGTCAGGAAGGAGAACAGCAGGCCTACCAGAGTCAGTCAGGGTGTAGAAGACCAGTCTAGTCAGGAAGGAGAACAGCAGGCCTACCAGAGTCAGTGGGGAGGTAGAAGACCAGTCTAGTCAGAAAGGAGAACAGCAGGCCTACCAGAGTCAGTCACGGTGTAGAAGACCAGTCTAGTCAGAAAGGAGAACAGCAGGCCTACCAGAGTCAGTCAGGGTGTAGAAGACCAGTCTAGTCAGGAAGGAGAACAGCAGGCTTACCAGAGTCAGTCACGGTGTAGAAGACCAGTCTAGTCAGAAAGGAGAACAGCAGGCCTACCAGAGTCAGTCAGGGTGTAGAAGACCAGTCTAGTCAGGAAGGAGAACAGCAGGCCTACCAGAGTCAGTGGGGAGGTAGAAGACCAGTCCAGTCAGGAAGGAGAACAGCAGGCCTACCAGAGTCAGTCAGGGTGTAGAAGACCAGTCTAGTCAGGAAGGAGAACAGCAGGCTTACCAGAGTCAGTCACGGTGTAGAAGACCAGTCTAGTCAGAAAGGAGAACAGCAGGCCTACCAGAGTCAGTCAGGGTGTAGAAGACCAGTCTAGTCAGGAAGGAGAACAGCAGGCCTACCAGAGTCAGTCAGGGTGTAGAAGACCAGTCTAGTCAGGAAGGAGAACAGCAGGCCTACCAGAGTCAGTGGGGAGGTAGAAGACCAGTCTAGTCAGGAAGGAGAACAGCAGGCCTACCAGAGTCAGTGGGGAGGTAGAAGACCAGTCCAGTCAGGAAGGAGAACAGCAGGCCTACCAGAGTCAGTGGGGAGGTAGAAGACCAGTCCAGTCAGGAAGGAGAACAGCAGGCCTACCAGAGTCAGTCAGG
This sequence comes from Oncorhynchus gorbuscha, assembly GCF_021184085.1. Taxonomy (NCBI): domain Eukaryota; kingdom Metazoa; phylum Chordata; class Actinopteri; order Salmoniformes; family Salmonidae; genus Oncorhynchus; species Oncorhynchus gorbuscha. The sequence goes on along the minus strand of NW_025745848.1, from coordinate 275,119 downwards.
GTGTAGAAGACCAGTCTAGTCAGGAAGGAGAACAGCAGGCCTACCAGAGTCAGTGGGGAGGTAGAAGACCAGTCCAGTCAGGAAGGAGAACAGCAGGCCTACCAGAGTCAGTCAGGGTGTAGAAGACCAGTCTAGTCAGGAAGGAGAACAGCAGGCCTACCAGAGTCAGTCAGGGTGTAGAAGACCAGTCTAGTCAGGAAGGAGAACAGCAGGCCTACCAGAGTCAGTGGGGAGGTAGAAGACCAGTCCAGTCAGGAAGGAGAACAGCATACAGGGGATGATGACGTTGACGATGAAGTAGAGAGGCAGCCTCAGCATCAGGAAGTGGTAGGTGATGTCCAGGTAGGGCGTGTCAGGGCAGCAGGCATAGTACACCCAGTGCTTCCAGCTCCTATAGTCCTGCATCACCCACTCACCACTCTCCATGAAGTTACTCAGGTCAGGCCGGTCGTTGTCCTAGAGGGGGGACAGGGGACGGGTACAGGGCTAGGGTCAATACTTTACTGGTTAAATTAAGATAAGATATACTTTATTAGTTCATATGGGATGACAATTATTTTTTTCCCATCCCCTCCAATATACACAAATACACATTATGCTGGAGAGGCTGGTTTAAACTATGTGGGAGCATACAACAGGTGCGGCTATTTCTACTCCTTTTCATGGGATTGTTACTATTTCTACTCCTTTTCATGGGATTGCTTCTATTTCTACACTTTTTAATGGGATTGTTACTATTTCTACTCTTTTTCATGTGATTGTTACTATTTCTATTCCTTTTCATGGGATTGTTACAATTTCTACTCCTTTTCATGGGATTGTTACTATTTCTACTCCTTTTCATGGGATTGTTACTATTTCTACTCCTTTTCATGGGATTGCTTCTATCATGGGATTGTTACTATATCTACACTTTTTAATGGGATTGTTACTATTTCTACTCTTTTTTCATGTGATTGTTACTATTTCTATTCCTTTTCATGGGATTGTTACAATTTCTACTCCTTTTCATGGGATTGTTACTATTTCTACTCCTTTTCATGGGATTGCTTCTATTTCTACTATTTTTTTTTCATGGGATTGCTTCTATTTCTACACTTTTTAATGGGATTGTTACTATTTCTACATTTTTTTTCATGGGATTGTTACTATTTCTACTCCTTTTCATGGGATTGCTTCTATTTCTACACTTTTTAATGGGATTGTTACTATTTCTACTCTTTTTCATGTGATTGTTACTATTTCTATTCCTTTTCATGGGATTGCTTCTATTTCTACTCCTTTTTCTGGGATTGTTACTATTTCTACTCCTTTTCATGGGATTGCTTCTATTTCTACTCCTTTTTCTGGGATTGTTACTATTTCTACTCCTTTTCATGGGATTGCTTCTATTTCTACTCCTTTTTGTGGGATTGTTACTATTTCTACACTTTTTAATGGGATTGTTACTATTTCTACTTTTTTCATGGGATTGTTACTATATCTACTCCTTTTCATGGGATTGTTACTATATCTACTCCTTTTCATGGGATTGTTACTATTAAAGCTCCTTTTCATAGGATTGTTACTATTTATATTCATTTTTTCGTGTGATTTTTTCTATTTTACACCCCGGACCTGGAACATTTTCAGATGTGCTTTTTGGATATTTGTGCTTTTCAAACCTCTCACCGGGTTGACCACTACCAGGTTGCCGTCGTAGGTCCAAGTCCCCAGCTTCATACTGCAGTTCTGCAGGTCGAAGGGGAAGTGAAGCACAATGATCTCACAGTAGCTCTTAAAGATGGCCGGAGGGTTCCAGGTGATCAGACCTGTGTGCTCCAGCAGCACCTTGGTCTCATGGACGATTGCAAAGTCTCCATCTGCACTGCAGGAAGTGGAGAGGATTGACTCGTTAGCATCGGAGTCAATGGATTCCTATGGGCTCTGGCGTTAGCCTGCTAAGCTAACCAAAGTCTCCATCTGGACTGCAGGGATAAATTGACAAATGTCGTGGAAATTCAGTACTGAGAGAGACTTGGTCATTTCTTCAATCGTCTTTATTTAATATTGATTATTAATTATTGCAATAATGAAACCGTCAGCCCAACAGTCTTGACCATTGGACTGAGAGCCTTCCCTTTACAGACAATGCACTGTTTATATAGCTACTATCCAGAATACTTTGTTCCACCCCTCCCATATAGATTGGGGGCACCATAAGCCACTTTGGGTTCATCCTCTGGTCATCAGCTGTCTCCCAGATGCCAGGATAATCAGAAGTACTGAGGCCTTTGTTCTGTTCCTCCAGGCGATCTCTATCTCAGTTAAAACCACCCCACATCCTGTCCATGGAATACATCTTTCTCAGTGCACCACTGATCATAGAATATAATGTGTCAGTACAGATGTATCACCCTCTAGTATAACCCATGTCCTCAGTGCCCAGACTAGCTGCAGGAAGCTAGAGTGGACACCATGAAAACTCAGCTTTAGCAGGCCAGTCTTACTCTTAGTTAAATACTGAATCGTTTACTATTAATATCAAACAAATGAGGTAAGTAAGTCATTTTTCTATTACACCTATTAGCATCAGAATCAATGGATTCCCGTGGGGAATTGTGTTAGCCTGATTAGATCATCAGGGAATGCTGAAAACATCTCAATTATGACAAACATGTTGTTTCAGGGGTGATGGACAAAAAGTCAGGTAGATTAAAGACAACCAGTTAAATGTAACTAAATGGCATCAAAAATTTAATCTACGTAATTCCCCAAATATATTATTTAATGAGAGGGCCATAAACAATAACTAGTAATGTTGCATACTCAAAGGCTAAAATCTCACCTTTCTGGTAAAAAATAGTGATAAATTGCTGAGGTGTCGTCACTTTGGAGGACATAAGTACACAGTACAAATATGAAACCAATTTGATTAAAATATATTATATGATGTATTTCCTATTCAACAAAACTGTTTGAATAATTTTACCAGGCAAGTCAGTTAAGAACAAATTCTTATTTTCAATGCCGGCCTAGGAACAGTGGGTTAACTGCCTGTTCAGGTGCAGAACGACAGATTAGCACATTGTCAGCTCGGGGGTTTGAACTTGCAACCTTCCAGTTCCTAGTCCAACTCTCTAACCACTAGGCTACCCTGCCACCCCAAATAAGGCTTGAAATGACTTATATGTTTTCTAAACATAGCATAATCAAATGATAAAACCACTAACTATAATATTTCACCTATGACTGTCTCTCTCTACCGCACCTGCTGTCTCTAACTCTGAATGTTTGGCTATTTAAAGCCAACTGACATTTACTCCTGAGGTGCTGACCTGTTGCACCCTCTACAACCACTGTGACCTTGACCCTGCTGGTCATCTAGGAACGTTTGAACATCTTGGCCGTGTTCTGTTATAATCTCCACCCGGCACAGCCAGAAGAGGACTGGCCACCCCTCAGAGCCTGGTGCCTCTCTAGGTTTCTTTCTAGGTTCCTGCCTTTCTATGGAGTTTTTCCTAGCCACCGTGCTTCTACATCTGCATTGCTTGCTGTTTGGGGTTAAAGCTGCAGCTGTCTAAGGCACTGCATATTAGTGTTAGCGGCGTCACTACAGACACCCTGGTTCGATTCCAGGCTGTATCACAACCGGCCGTGATTGGGAGTCCCAATGGGCCCAGCGTCGTCCGCGTCAGGGTTTGGCCGGCTTAGGCCGTCGTTGTAAATAACAATTTGTTCTTAACGGACTTGCCCAGTTAAATAAAGCTTAAATAAAGAAAACATTTAAATGTGATCCCCTTTGGTCTCTATCACTAACTGCCCTTCAGGAATAGACTGGCTTCTGAAAAGGTATTATCTAATAGGCCTCATCAAGTCAATGAATACTGTACATCGGTCAAAGTAAAAGCGTGGACTTGTTCTTACTTGTTATAGAGCACGAGGTCAGGACGCCAGATGTCTGTAGAAGGGATTCTGATCTTCTTAATTCCATTATAATCATCAGGGTTCCACTTCAGATTCACGTCCTCCCATATCTAAATACAACACAACCTCCCATATCTAAATACAACACAACCTCCCATATCTGAGTACAACACAACCTCCCATATCTAAATACAACACAACCTCCCATATCTGAGTACAACACAACCTCCCATATCTGAGTACAACACAACCTCCCATATCTGAGTACAACACAACCTCCCATATCTGAATACAACACAACCTCCCATGTCTGAATACAACACAACCTCCCATATCTGAGTACAACACAGCCTCCCATATCTAAATACAACACAACCTCCCATGTCTGAGTACAACACAACCTCCCATATCTGAGTACAACACAACCTCCCATGTCTAAATACAACACAACCTCCCATATCTGAGTACAACACAACCTCCCATATCCATGAGTACAACACAACCTCCCATATCTGAGTACAACACAACCTCCCATATCTAAATACAACACAACCTCCCATATCTAAATACAACACAACCTCCCATATCTGAATACAACACAGCCTCCCATATCTGAGTACAACACAACCTCCCATATCTGAGTACAACACAACCTCCCATATCTGAGTACAACACAACCTCCCATGTCTAAATACAACACAACCTCCCATATCTAAATACAACACAACCTCCCATATCTGAATAAAACACAACCACAAAAAAGTGTGGTTTAAATTGAAGAACAAAAACGACATTGAGAAGAACGACCACGCAGGTCAGTGAGAAACCATACCTGTTTCAGACGCACATTACTGGTCACAATTTGATTGACTTCATCCTGACAAAGACAAGGGAAGATACTTTGTATAAGAAGGAGACGAAGAAGAAGGACAAGAAGAAGGAGAAGGAGAAGGAGAAGAAGAAGAAGAAGAAGAAGAAGAAGAAGAAGAAGAAGAAGAAGAAGAAGAAGAAGAAGAAGAAGAAGAAGAAGAAGAAGAAGAAGAAGAAGAAGAAGAAGAAGAAGAAGAAGAAGAAGAAGAAGAAGGAGGAGAAGAAGAAGGAGAGGAGAAGAAGAAGAAGAAGAAGAAGAAGAAGAAGAAGAGAAGAAGAAGAAGAAGAAGAAAGAAGAAGAAGAAGAAGGAGGAGAAGAAGAAGGAGAAGGAGAAGGAGAAGAAGAAGGAGAAGAAAAGGGAGGAGAAGAAGAAGGAGAAGAAGAAGGAGGAGAAGAAGAAGGAGAAGAAAAAGGAGGAGAAGAAGAAGGAGAAGAAAAAGGAGAAGAAGAAGGAGAAGAAAAAGGAGGAGAAGAAGAAGGAGAAGAAGGAGAAGAAGGAACCATGTCCAGTCCTATAAGCAGTCCTATATTCCTCACCACACTAATGAGCTGGATGAGCTGCAAGCCTACGGTCACCACCACCGGATCTCTGAAGTGATTGACAGGGCGGACCACCTTGTTATAGCCGGTGAACAGGGTTTTAACCAGACGTGTCTCATCTTCTGAACACCTGGCTGAACCTGCAGGGAACACACACACACACAGGGGAACACACACACACACACAAACACACACACACACACCGAAGATGAATAGTCAAGGCTATATCTAATATAGACACACGCACACACTCAAATATATATTTGATATCTGAGAAAGCACATGGGGAACTCATGAGAACCCAGGTATAGAAGTGTTCTCTTCATTTATTATTATTATATATTATTTATATTATTATATATTATTTATATTATTAGATATTATTATTATTATTATTATTTATATTATTTATATTATTTATATTATTTATTATTATTATTATATTATATTATTATATATTATTATTATTATATATTATCTTAAGTGAATAACCACACTTTATAAGTCCTCTAAAGTAAGTGGGCATACTTTAAGCCTACTTGTTGTAGTGTCGGCTTAGCGCTGATGGGGCTGAAGCAACAATGCAGAGAGCAGCTGAGTCAACGTGGACCAGCAGGAATTCATGACACATACACCAAGCATTTATCAGGCTGGGAAAGATGATCCACCAGGACTATTCCTATTTTTAGAGACCATGCTGTTAGTTAAGAGTTGTTCTGGATTATCACAACGTTTATAGACTCGGAAGTTGATATTATCACACATTATATACCCCATTATCCCACATTATATACCTCATTATCACACATTATATACCTCATTATCCCACATTATATACCTTATTATCCCACATTATATACCGGATTATCCCACATTATATACCTGATTATCACACATTATATACCCCATTATCCCACATTATATACCTGATTATCACACATTATATACCTCATTATCCCACATTATATACCTCATTATCACACATTATATACCTCATTATCCCACATTATATACCTGATTATCCCACATTATATACCTCATTATCCCACATTATATACCTGATTATCACACATTATATACCCCATTATCCCACATTATATACCTGATTATCACACATTATATACCTCATTATCCCACATTATATACCTCATTATCACACATTATATACCTCATTATCCCACATTATATACCTCATTATCCCACATTATATACCTCATTATCCCACATTATATACCTCATTATCACACATCATATACCTCATTATCACACATTATATACCTCATTATCACACATTATATACCTCATTATCACACATTATATACCTCATTATCCCACATCACATACCTCATTATCCCACATTATATACCTCATTATCACTAACTGGCTACATCCTATTCTACCATTGAAAATGATCCTATAGAGATCCGTGCCATACCAAATATATCTACACAATTGTATACATTTAAGTAACTTCGTAACTCCCTTAAAAAACCTGCTCTGCATTTTGGTTGCAAAAAAGAAGACACTCTGAGATTTACACACAGCTCTAGATGGAAGGAGGGGCATTGCACTTGTACCTGTCAATCATGTCCTCTCTGGTTTAACGTAAGACCGACTCAAAACTGACTCTGCAACGTTGATATGTTTATCCAGTTTGGGTTGAATAACAAGTGATTCATTTCAAAAGTGTTTCTGATCAATAAAAACTACAATCAAACACACATCAGCAGAACTGGTATAGGTGAAAAGGTATATAGGTAAAGCATTCCAAAAGGTTATAACTTACCTGCTAAAACAACCAGAATCCCAACCAGAAGAGGGTGTACCTTCAAATAAAACATCTGTTCAATAATATGACCGTTTATATTTTCTATGACTGTTTATATCTTTATAACCTGGTATCTAACCTGCTCTGTTCTCTTCCCTGTTCTACTCTGCTCTTCTCTAGTCTGTTCTACTCTGTTCTGCTCTTCTCTTCTCTAGTCTGTTCTACTCTGTTCTGCTCTACTCTGGGCCTCAGAGTAATCTTGTAACAGACTAGATCCTATCCCAACATGGTCTCTCTCTGCTGATCTGTGCTCTACTCTGCTCGGCTGTGGTCTCTGGGGCAGTAGGACTGAGCTATTGTTGAACCCCCAGTAGCAGCCAGACAGCATGTGGTACTGGGGGACAGCTGGGAGCGCCACTCACTGGGAGTATGAGAGGTACTTTCACACGTGCTGCTTCTCCTGTATAGTCAGGATGTCATGGTCTACTCTGCTCGGCTGTGGTCTCTGGGGCAGTAGGACTGAGCTATTGTTGAACCCCCAGTAGCAGCCAAACAGCATGTGGTACTGGGGGACAGCTGGGAACGCTCACTGGGAGTATGAGAGATACTTTCACACGTGCTGCTTCTCCTGTATAGTCAGGATGTCATGGTCTACTCTGTCGGGGACTCACCAGAACCACAAATATCCCACTGGGCACAGACACCAGTTCAACGTCTAGTCTTGATTTACATTTGGTTGAGTTGTCAACTAACGTGATTTCAACGTGAATTCAACAAAAAAATGTCACCCTGATTTAGGTTCAAACTTGGGTGAAAAACCCCACAAAATTCCCTTACATTGATGACTTTTTGCAAATCCAGTTTTTCACGTTGATTCAAAGTCATCACATTGAATTGTTGTTGTGGAAATGACATGGCAACAACGTGGATTCAACCAGTTTTACCCAGTGGAGTGGGTGTGAACAGCAAGGACTTTACAGACACTGTGGAAATGACATGGCAACAACGTGGATTCAACCAGTTTTACCCAGTGGAGTGGGTGTGAACAGCAAGGACTTTACAGACACTGTGGAAATGACATGGCAACAACGTGGATTCAACCAGTTTTACCCAGTGGAGTGGGTGTGAACAGTAATGACTTTACAGACACTGTGGAAATGACATGGCAACAACGTGGATTCAATCAGTTTTACCCAGTGGAGTGGGTGTGAACAGCAAGGACTTTACAGACACTGTGGAAATGACATGGCAACAACGTGGATTCAACCAGTTTTACCCAGTGGAGTGGGTGTGAACAGTAATGACTTTACAGACACTGTGGAAATGACATGGCAACAACGTGGATTCAACCAGTTTTACCCAGTGGAGTGGATGTGAACAGCAAGGACTTTACAGACACTGTGGAAATGACATGGCAACAACGTGGATTCAACCAGTTTTACCCAGTGGAGTGGGTGTGAACAGTAATGACTTTACAGAAATGTGGAAATGACATGGCAACAACGTGGATTCAACCAGTTTTACCCGGTGGAGTGGGTGTGAACAGCAAGGACTTTACAGACACTGTGGAAATGACATGGCAACAACGTGGATTCAACCAGTTTTACCCAGTGGAGTGGGTGTGAACAGTAATGACTTTACAGACACTGTGGAAATGACATGGCAACAACGTGGATTCAACCAGTTTTACCCAGTGGAGTGGGTGTGAACAGTAATGACTTTACAGACACTGTGGAAATGACATGGCAACAACGTGGATTCAACCAGTTTTACCCAGTGGAGTGGGTGTGAACATCAAGGACTTTACAGACACTGTGGAAATGATGACTCATTCAATTTAATTCTCTTTTCCAAATTTGTTTGAACCTTTGACCTTCCGCAGAGTGTTTCTTGCCCTGCATATGTTGTTCTTCTCAAAGTAGTTTAGTTTTTGTTCTTCAAAAGTACACACATGGTTATGGGCTTAACAACAGAAGACACCTGTATCATGTCAGATATAGAGTTGAAATGCCTTACATTTTGATTTTGCATCCCAACATTACACTTCATATACATCACAGAAGACTGAAATATAACAAAACCGTTTGACATAGAAAAACAGATTTTCTGCGCCTCCCACCCCACTAAAAGGTTTATTAATTATAAAATGATGAAAAATCTGAATAACATTCCACCCATGAGGCCACTAGAGGGCGATTTGGTCCTTTTCCTGCAGGAAAGGCTACTGCTGGTGATTCTTTTAAAATTATATTTAAAAGAAAGAAAACTATGCAAAGTTGTACATTCATTTGTATCGTATCAACTCCTCTTTTTTCCTGTTCAAATAAATAAAATAAATATTAAGAAATATTTTCGGATAAATCCCCTAGTGGTGCTTTATAAATCCCCTGGTGGTGCTTTATAAATCCCCTAGTGGTGCTTTATAAATCCCCTAGTGGTGCTTTATAAATCCCCTGGTCGTGCTGTATAAATCCCCTAGTGGTGCTTTATAAATCCCCTAGTGGTGCTTTATAAATCCCCTAGTGGTGCTTTATAAATCCCCTGGTGGTGCTGTATAAATCCCCTAGTGGTGCTGTATAAATCCCCTAGTGGTGCTGTATAAATCCCCTAGTGGTGCTTTATAAATCCCCTAGTGGTGCTTTATAAATCCCCTAGTGGTGCTTTATAAATCCCCTAGTGGTGCTTTATAAATCCCCTGGTGGTGCTGTATAAATCCCCTAGTGGTGCTTTATAAATCCCCTAGTGGTGCTTTATAAATCCCCTAGTGGTGCTTTATAAATCCCCTGGTGGTGCTGTATAAATCCCCTAGTGGTGCTGTATAAATCCCCTGGTGGTGCTGTATAAATCCCCTAGTGGTGCTGTATAAATCCCCTAGTGGTGCTGTATAAATCCCCTAGTGGTGCTTTATAAATCCCCTAGTGGTGCTGTATAAATCCCCTAGTGGTGCTGTATAAATCCCCTGGTGGTGCTGTATAAATCCCCTAGTGGTGCTGTATAAATCCCCTAGTGGTGCTGTATAAATCCCCTGGTGGTG
>NW_025745848.1:190000-262500 GCF_021184085.1 Oncorhynchus gorbuscha | reverse complement strand
TGTGACCGCGCCGCTCCAGGTAAATTCCCCACGATCTCCCAGGTGTCCTGTTCGGGGTCGTACCTCTCCACACTCTGCAGGTAGGTGCCCTTGGAGTAGGAGTAGCCCCCGGTGACATACAGGGACCCGTTCATGGCCACGGCGCCACACTCCATCCTCCTCTCCTTGGTCCTGGCCAGCTGGCTCCACTCATCTCTGTCCGGTTCGTAACAGTCTGTGATGGTGGTCTGGCCACCCACCAGGTACAGCTTGGGGTGCAGTGACACCAGGCACAGGCCGTACTCTAAGAGACGGTCCAAGACAGAGGTCAAATAAATGATCTTTGCTCAAATACAGGAAGGATGCCTACTACTTATGTGCATCACTTTAGATGGTGTGTACATTATATGATTTCACTTTAGATGGTGTGTACATTATATGATTTCACTTTAGATGGTGTGTACATTATATGATTTCACTTTAGATGGTGTGTACATTATATGATTTCACTTTTGCTTCGAGAGAGTAGACATCTCTGCATTCATATTTTTGTAAAGTTTGAATGCTGCACTACAACATAACTACAGTGGGGCAAAAAAGTATTTAGTCAGCCACCAATTGTGCAAGTTGTCCCACTTAAAAAGATGAGAGAGGCCTGTAATTTTCATCATAGGTACACTTCAACTATGACAGACAAAATTAGGGGAAAAAAATCCAGGAAATCACATTGTAGGATTTTTAATGAATTTATTTGCAAATTATGGTGGAAAATAAGTATTTGGTCAATAACAAATGTTTATCTCAATAATTTGTTATATACCCTTTGTTGGCAATGACAGAGGTCAAACGTTTTCTGTAAGTCTTCACAAGGTTTTCACACACTGTTGCTGGTATTTTGGCCCATTCCTCCATGCAGATCTCCTCTAGAGCAGTGATGTTTTGGGGCTGTTGCTGGGCAACACGGACTTTCAACTCCCTCCAAAGATTTTCTATGGGGTTGTTATCGGGAGACTGGCTAGGCCACTCCAGGACCTTGAAATGCTTCTTACGAAGTCACTCCTTCGTTGCCCGGGCGGTGTGTTTGGGATCATTGTCATGCTGAAAGACCCAGCCATGTTTCATCTTCAATGCCCCTGCTGATGGAAGGAGGTTTTCACTCAAAATCTCACGATACATGGCCCCATTCATTCTTTCCTTTACACGGATCAGTCGTCCTGGTCCCTTTGCAGAAAAACAGCCCCAAAGCATGATGTTTCCACCCTCAGGCTTCACAGTAGGTATGGTGTTCTTTGGATGCAACTCAACATCCTCATCTCCAACACTGGCATGGACACCGATAAGATCAATCATGGACGAGTTGAGTTTTTACCAAAAAGTTATATTTTGCTTTCATCTGACCATATGACATTCTCCCAATCTTCTTCTGGATCATCCAAATGCTCTCTAGCAAAATTCAGACAGGCCTGGACATGTACTGGCTTAAGCAGGGGACACGTCTGGCACTGCAGGATTTGAGTCCCTGGCGGCGTAGTGTGTTACTGATGGTAGGCTTTGTTACTTTGGTCCCAGCTCTCTGCAGGTCATTCACTAGGTCCCCTGTGTGGTTCTGGGATTTTTGCTCGCCGTTCTTGTGATCATTTTGACCCCACGGGGTGAGATATTGCGTGGAGCCCCAGATCGAGGGAGATTATCAGTGGTCTTGTATGTCTTCCATTTCCTAATAATTGCTCCCGCAGTTGATTTATTCAAACCAAGCTGCTTACTTATTGCTGATTCAGTCTACCCAGCCTGGTGCAGGTCTACAATTTTGTTTCTGGTGTCCTTTGACAGCTCTTTGGTCTTGGCCATAGTGGAGTTTGGAGTGTGACTGTTTGAGGTTGTGGACAGGTGTCTTTTACACTGATAACAAGTTCAAACAGGTGCCATTAATACAGGTAACGAGTGGAGGACAGAGGAGCCTCTTAAAGAAGAAGTTACAGGTCTGCGAGAGCCAGAAATCTTGCTTGTTTGTAGGTGACCAAATACTTATTTTCCACCATAATTTGCAAATAAATTCATTAAAAATCCTACAATGTGATTTTCTGGATTTTTTTCTCATTTTGTCTGTCATAGTTGAAGTGTACCTGTGATGAAAATTACAGGCCTCTCTCATCTTTTTAAGTGGGAGAACTTGCACAATTGGTGGCTGACTAAATACTTTGCCCCACTGTATGTGTTTTTCATAATTCCTTCAAGCCTGGGGTAAGTTAGTTATTAACAGAGTTCCTCATGTGGTTGAGCTGCACCAGAACTTTTGGATTTTAATGCACTGTCCCATTTCCTCTCTGTAGCTCTATAGAACCAGGGCTGATATAACAGAGTTTATCTCTCTGTAGCTCTATAGAACCAGGGCTGATATAACAGAGTTTATCTCTCTGTAGCTCTATAGAACCAGGGCTGATATAACAGAGTTTATCTCTCTGTAGAACCAGGGCTGATATAACAGAGTTTATCTCTCTGTAGCTCTATAGAACCAGGGCTGATATAACAGAGTTTATCTCTCTGTAGAACCAGGGCTGATATAACAGAGTTTATCTCTCTGTAGCTCTATAGAACCAGGGCTGATATAACAGAGTTTATCTCTCTGTAGCTCTATAGAACCAGGGCTGATATAACAGAGTTTATCTCTCTGTAGCTCTATAGAACCAGGGCTGATATAACAGAGTTTATCTCTCTATAGAACCAGGGCTGATATAACAGAGTTTATCTCTCTGTAGCTCTATAGAACCAGGGCTGATATAACAGAGTTTATCTCTCTGTAGCTCTATAGAACCAGGGCTGATATAACAGAGTTTATCTCTCTGTAGCTCTATAGAACCAGGGCTGATATAACAGAGTTTATCTCTCTGTAGCTCTATAGAACCAGGGCTGATATAACAGAGTTAGCTCTATAGAACCAGGGCTGATATAACAGAGTTTATCTCTCTGTAGCTCTATAGAACCAGGGCTGATATAACAGAGTTTATCTCTCTGTAGCTCTATAGAACCAGGGCTGATATAACAGAGTTTACCAGGGCTGATATAACAGAGTTTATCTCTCTGTAGCTCTATAGAACCAGGGCTGATATAACAGAGTTTATCTCTCTGTAGCTCTATAGAACCAGGGCTGATATAACAGAGTTTATCTCTCTGTAGCTCTATAGAACCAGGGCTGATATAACAGAGTTTATCTCTCTGTAGCTCTATAGAACCAGGGCTGATATAACAGAGTTTATCTCTCTGTAGCTCTATAGAACCAGGGCTGATATAACAGAGTTTATCTCTCTGTAGCTCTATAGAACCAGGGCTGATATAACAGAGTTTATCTCTCTGTAGCTCTATAGAACCAGGGCTGATATAACAGAGTTTATCTCTCTGTAGCTCTATAGAACCAGGGCTGATATAACAGAGTTTATCTCTCTGTAGCTCTATAGAACCAGGGCTGCATAACAGAGTTTATCTCTCTGTAGCTCTATAGAACCAGGGCTGATATAACAGAGTTTATCTCTCTGTAGCTCTGTAGAACCAGGGCTGATATAACAGAGTTTATCTCTCTCTATAGAACCAGCTCTATAGAACCAGGGCTGATATAACAGAGTTTATCTCTCTGTAGCTCTATAGAACCAGGGCTGATATAACAGAGTTTATCTCTCTGTAGCTCTATAGAACCAGGGCTGATATAACAGAGTTTATCTCTCTGTAGCTCTATAGAACCAGGGCTGATATAACAGAGTTTATAGAACCAGGGCTGATATAACAGAGTTTATCTCTTAGCTCTATAGAACCAGGGCTGATATAACAGAGTTTATCTCTCTATAGAACCAGGGCTGATATAACAGAGTTTATCTCTCTGTAGCTCTATAGAACCAGGGCTGATATAACAGAGTTTATCTCTCTGATATAGTTTATCTCTCTATAGAACCAGGGCTGATATAACAGAGTTTATCTCTCTGTAGCTCTATAGAACCAGGGCTGATATAACAGAGTTTATCTCTCTGTAGCTCTATAGAACCAGGGCTGATATAACAGAGTTTATCTCTCTGTAGCTCTATAGAACCAGGGCTGATATAACAGAGTTTATCTCTCTGTAGCTCTATAGAACCAGCTTATAACAGAGTTTATCTCTCTGTAGCTCTATAGAACCAGGGCTGATATAACAGAGTTTATCTCTCTGTAGCTCTATAGAACCAGGGCTGATATAACAGAGTTTATCTCTCTGTAGCTCTATAGAACCAGGGCTGATATAACAGAGTTTATCTCTCTGTAGCTCTATAGAACCAGGGCTGATATAACAGAGTTTATCTCTCTGTAGAACCAGGGCTGATATAACAGAGTTTATCTCTCTGTAGAACCAGGGCTGATATAACAGAGTTTATCTCTCTGTAGAACCAGGGCTGATATAACAGAGTTTATCTCTCCGAAGCTCTATAGAACCAGGGCTGATATAACAGAGTTTATCTCTCTGTAGCTCTATAGAACCAGGGCTGATATAACAGAGTTTATCTCTCTGTAGCTCTATAGAACCAGGGCTGATATAACAGAGTTTATCTCTCTGTAGCTCTATAGAACCAGGGCTGACATAACAGAGTTTATCTCTAGAACCAGGGCTAGAGGGCTGATATAACAGAGTTTATCTCTCTAGCTCTATAGAACCAGGGCTGATATAACAGAGTTTATCTCTCTGTAGAACCAGGGCTGATATAACAGAGTTTATCTCTCAGAGTTTATCTCTCTGTAGCTCTATAGAACCAGGGCTGATATAACAGAGTTTATCTCTCTGTAGCTCTATAGAACCAGGGCTGATATAACAGAGTTTATCTCTCTGTAGCTCTATAGAACCAGGGCTGATATAACAGAGTTTATCTCTCTGTAGCTCTATAGAACCAGGGCTGATATAACAGAGTTTATCTCTCTGTAGAACCAGGGCTGATATAACAGAGTTTATCTCTCTGTAGCTCTATAGAACCAGGGCTGATATAACAGAGTTTATCTCTCTGTAGCTCTATAGAACCAGGGCTGATATAACAGAGTTTATCTCTCCGAAGCTCTATAGAACCAGGGCTGATATAACAGAGTTTATCTCTCTGTAGAACCAGGGCTGATATAACAGAGTTTATCTCTCTATAGAACCAGGGCTGATATAACAGAGTTTATCTCTCTGTAGCTCTATAGAACCAGGGCTGATATAACAGAGTTTATCTCTCTGTAGCTCTATAGAACCAGGGCTGATATAACAGAGTTTATCTCTCTGTAGCTCTATAGAACCAGGGCTGATATAACAGAGTTTATCTCTCTGTAGCTCTATAGAACCAGGGCTGATATAACAGAGTTTATCTCTCTGTAGCTCTATAGAACCAGGGCTGATATAACAGAGTTTATCTCTCTGTAGAACCAGGGCTGATATAACAGAGTTTATCTCTCTGTAGCTCTATAGAACCAGGGCTGATATAACAGAGTTTATCTCTCTGTAGAACCAGGGCTGACATAACAGAGTTTATCTCTCTGAAGCTCTATAGAAACAGGGCTGATATAATAACATAGTTTATCTCTCTGTAGCTCTATAGAACCAGGGCTGATATAACAGAGTTTATCTCTCCGAAGCTCTATAGAACCAGGGCTGACATAACAGAGTTTATCTCTCTGTAGCTCTATAGAACCAGGGCTGACATAACAGAGTTTATCTCTCTGTAGCTCTATAGAACCAGGGCTGACATAACAGAGTTTATCTCTCTGTAGCTCTATAGAACCAGGGCTGATATAACTGAGTTGTGTTGTGGTACCTGGATGAGGACAGGTCGTTGTTATGCTCCATTCATTGACTTCTGCCCTGTAGGTCTGAATCTTATCATAGGTGCAGCTTCCCTTGTAACCATAGTGACTGCCACATATATTGTGTCTCTCAGAACACAGGCCGTAGCGTTCCCCACGCCTGTGACAAGGGAAGGAAGGAAGGCAGGAAGGAAGGAAGGCAGGAAGGAAGGACGGGAAGGAAGGAAAAGGAAGGAAGGAAAGAAGGCAGGAAGGAAAAGACAGGAAGGAAGGAAGGAAGGAAGGAAGGAAGGAAGGAAGGAAGGAAGGAAGGAAGGAAGGAAGGAAGGAAGGAAGGAAGGAAGGAAGGAAGGAAGGAAGGAAGGAAGGAAGGAAGGAAGGATTGTCACTAAAAGGCTTCCAACCTTAAAACTACCATGAAACTCCAGCAGTAAACAAATATATTTACTATAAGACAAAACTTACAACAAAAAATCAACTGTCAAGTTCACAACTATGTCATATTCCAAACCTTCATAGGCCAACCTACCTTGTACCATATTAGCTACGGGAATCCACTTCCTTTTCAAGGGGTCATAGAATTCCGTTTCCCCCATGGGCGCCCCTCCTCTGTACCCTCCTATGACGTAGACACACCCATGCAGACCCACAGAACAGTGGTAGTACCTCGCTGTCAGCATGGGCTGCCCCTGTGTCCATTTATCAGTATCACTGCTGTAAACCCACACTGTATCTAGAGCCTCTGTAGTGTCTGTCCTGTAGCCACCGCTAATGTAGATGTTGGAGCCCAGCAGGGTAACTCCATAACTCTCCCTGGTGTGGTCTGGCATATCCTCCCCCTGCTGCCACTGGTCCGTGACCGGGTCCCAGGTCTGGACCTCAGACAGAGGGTGCCAGTGGTACCCTCCTATCACAAACATCCTGGAGGTCAGTCTCCTGCCCCTTCTGCAGTGTTCCGAAGGGCTTTTATTGATATTAAAAGCAGTCTTCAGAGCTTGGACAAATAGAGAGTGGATGTCTTCAGTGTCAGTCTCCAGACACTCTCTATGAAGCTCCAAGGCAGTCCTGAGGTACTCTTCCTTCAGGTCTAAGTGGGCGGAGTGAAGAAGCTCCTGGAAGTGTCCCCTGCGGGCAAGAGTATCGTGGGCCAGCCACCTCACCACCCCCTCCACCAGCACCGCCTCTTTCAACACCTCCGCCAGGTTCTCCTCCTGCAGGAGGCTCCTCACCTTCTCCACCCCCAGCTCCTGGAACTCCTCCTCTCTCACCACCTGAGAAAATGAACACTCTCAAATCACTAAAGACATTTAACAAACCCATCTATTGATTTAGTAGAATACATATCTGCTGAGTGTTTATATATATATATATATATTGAATGACATCATATTTGTTGTTTGTTTCTGTGTATGTACCACGATGTAGGAATAAGCCTGAAGCTGAACGTTGAACCATTACCTCGTGGAAGTGGCAGAGCAGCACCCTGCGTGCCTCCTTCTCCAGGGACAGACACACGTGGAGCTGGGCGAAACGGAGCATGCCCAGACAGTTGTCGACGTGGAGGAGACGAACCAGGAAGTTCTCACAGGCCGTTTTCACGGCTCCGAACTGCAGCAGGTCTGCAGCCTCCAGCAGAGACTCTACATTCCACTGGGTAATGGAGGCCTGGGAGGGAGACAGTTTAGAGTTTTGTACCCAAATAGCACCTTATTGTGCACTACTTTTGACCAGCGCCGTTAGGGTCCATATTGCACTTTCTGGGAATAGGGTGCCATTTGGGATGCAGTAATTAACCTACACTATATATACAGAAGTATGTGAACACCCCTTCAAATTTGTGGATTCGGCTATTTCAGCCACACCCATTGCTGACGGGTGTACAAAATCGAGCACACAGCCATGCAATCTCCATAGACAAACATTGGCAGTAGAATGGCCTAACTGAAGCGCCCAGTGCCTTTCAACGTGGCACTGTCATAGGATGCCACCTTTCCAACAAGTCAGTTTGTAAAATTTCTGCCCTGCTAGAGCTGCCCCCAGCCAACTGTAAGTGCTGTTATTGTGAAGTGTAAACATCTCGGAGCAACAACGGCTCAGCCGCGAAGTGGTAGGCCACACAAGCTCATAGAACGGGACCGCCGAGTGCTGAAGCGCGTAAAAATCATATGTCCTCAGTTACAACACTCACTACCAAGTTCCAAACTGCCTCTGGAAGCAACGTCAGCACAATAACTTTTCGTCAGGAGCTTCATGAAATGGGTTTCCATCATGGCAGAGCAGCCGCGCACAAGCCTAAGATCACCATGCGCAATGCCAAGCGTCGGCTGGAGTGGTGTAAAGCTCGCCACCATTGGACTCTGGATCATTGCAAACGCGTTTTCTGGAGTGATGAATCACGCTTCACCACCTGGCAGTCCAATGGACGAATCTGGGTTCGGCGGATGCCAAGAGAACGCCGACTGCCCCAATGCACAGTGTCAACTGTTTTGGTGGAGCAGGAATAATGGTCTGGGGCTGTTTTTCATGGTTCGGGACCTTAGTTCCACATTCTAGATGATTCTGTGCTTCCAAGTGTTTTTGGCAACAGTTTTGGGGAAGGCCCTTTCCTGTTTCATTATGACAATGCCCCTGTGCACAAAGCGAGGTCCATACAGAAATGGTTTGTTGAGATCAGTGTGGTAAAACTTGACTGTCCTGCAGAGCCCTGACCTCAACCCCATTGAACCCCTTTGGGATGAAATGGAACGCCGACTGCGAGTCGGGCTTAATCGCCCCACATCCGTGCCCGACCTCACTAATGATCTGAATGGAAGCAAGTCCCCGCAGCAATGTTCCAACATCTAGTGGAAAGCCTTCCCAGAAGACTGGAGGCTGTTATAGCAGCAAAGGGGGAACCAACTCCATATTAATGCCCGGGATACGAGCATGTGTCCACATACTTTTGTATTATGTTACCCTTTCCTGCAGTCAATGACCAAAAGTGTCCTCTTTGGTCTCATGGGTGGAATGTTACTCATGTTTCATCATTGATAAAGATTTTTTTATTTAACAGACAAAAATCTTGTGTTTCTATGTCAAACAGTTTTGTTATATTTCAGTCTTCTGTGATGTATATAAAGTGTAATATTTGGATGCAAAATCAAAATGTAATACATTTCAACTCTATATCTGACATGATACAGGTGTCTTCTTTTGTTAAACCCATAACCATGTGTGTGAGGTGGATACTGTTGTTAAACCCATAACCATGTGTGTGAGGTGGATACTGTTGTTAAACCCATAACCATGTGTGTGAGGTGGATACTGTTGTTAAACCCATAACCATGTGTGTGAGGTGGATACTGTTGTTAAACCCATAACCATGTGTGTGAGGTGGATACTGTTGTTAAACCCATAACCATGTGTGTGAGGTGGATACTGTTGTTAAACCCATAACCATGTGTGTGAGGTGGATACTGTTGTTAAACCCATAACCATGTGTGTGAGGTGGATACTGTTGTTAAACCCATAACCATGTGTGTGAGGTGGATACTGTTGTTAAACCCATAACCATGTGTGTGAGGTGGATACTGTTGTGGATACTGTTGTAGTAAACCCATAACCATGTGTGTGAGGTGGATACTGTTGTTAAACCCATAACCATGTGTGTGAGGTGGATACTGTTGTTAAACCCATAACCATGTGTGTGAGGTGGATACAGTTGTTAAACCCATAACCATGTGTGTGAGGTGGATACTGTTGTTAAACCCATAACCATGTGTGTGAGGTGGATACTGTTGTTAAACCCATAACCATGTGTGTGAGGTGGATACTGTTGTTAAACCCATAACCATGTGTGTGAGGTGGATACTGTTGTTACAAAGTAGATTAGTTTTAGACGACCAAGAACCACTCTGTGCGCCCCTGATTTATCCCACTGCAGTAAAAAGTTACATGTGATCCTGTCAATATTAAAACAATAGACACAACATGTGTAAAAGTAAAAACACCATTTTAATGATAACTAAAGGACTTTTGAGACGCCATAAGCAATCATAGACGATTTGCCTTTTGGTAGGCCGTCATTGTAAATAAGAATTTGTTCTTTAACTGACTAGTTAAATAAAGGTTCAAACACAATAAACACATGTTATATTAGGCTACTACGTTCACATAATGGACAGTCACTCATAAACGGTCTCAGAGGTGTAGCCTACCTTGGAGGTGTACACATAGTCCACCAGGGTCGTCAGCACCTCCACATCTACCCCAGCTAGTCTGATGACACTGTGGGACCTCTCTCTCATATCGGCTGTGAACATGGCTCTGAAGTAGGAACTACGGGAGCATAGAGCCACTTTATGGCAGTGGAAGAGCTCCCCTGTAGAGCACTGTAGCGCTATGTCAGTGAACAAGCCTTCTGTGTAGTATTCTCCGAGGGCTTCTAGAACCTCCGTGGGATGGGTTGGGTCACAGAAATCATAGGTGTAGAAGGACTCCGGCGACTCCTGTCCCTTAGATGACATTGTGTTCCTGAAACACGAGACATTAAATATCTTAATGTACCCTTTAAAAATGTATGCCGTTGCCTTGGCACATCCATGTTATACATTAGTAATACAGAACAGCTGACGTTGGACTTCCCTGTCCCTTTACACATCTGGTTACACTGACGTTATTAAGACAGGCTATGGTCTGTAGGATGCAAACCGCAAAGGGAATTAGTTTCAACATTACATTTAAATGAATGAAGCTTGATAGAATCAAATTGGGTTTATTGCTAAAACAGAAAACATTGCATAATGAACATTTTGCAATACTGTAAGCAGCAACACCTTGCAAAAAACGATGAACTGAGCACAGATAGTAAACATACATGGTTTTGCAATGGATCCAGAGAGTATTTGATCATGTAATCTATTAGTCGTCTTATTTAAAACACAATGTAATGGATTCACATAGGACCTACATACACTTGACAGAATACTATTCAATGTAAATAGTCCCGAGTGAAGATCATTAACACAGCTCACTGAACAACAGCCACACATCTACCTGCTCGACATGGTTTCTTGTCCTGTTGTTAAAGCATCCTCTGTGTTTGGAGCGAGTCAAACCGCATCACACGCCATCTGTTATAAATCCTTATTTATACCCAATTCCCTTGTAAACCAACCAATCTAATAAACGCCGGACATTCCGCTATTTAGTTTCGTTATCTATTTAGGCTGACGGGGCAGGCGCTCAGCTGATGTGACAAGAGCATCTCAGCCGAAGACAGCAGCGTCTCTGATAATCTTACCAGCCGCAAATAACAGTGTTCGACCAATCACATTCACCGCGCCTCGTCCTACTATCAGCGTATTGACACAAAGGGACAGACAGAGGGTTATCTTGGGAGGCAGGGAGACGGGGTCACGGTCCACGAAACGGCACTGCTGAAGCAGTAATCGGCCATTTATATAATAACACTCACAATAGAGCCTAGTAGAGACAACAGATAATTGCACTGTTAATACACAGGACTGGTAATACATTTTGCACATAGAGAGTGCCCTAGTAAAAAGTGATGCCAATGTCTTTTATTGACTGTACATCCTAGAATATATATTTCATGATAAACAGTTATAACATGTAATTTACAGGTGTGATTTGTTTTTTCCTTTTCTGTTTATTGGGTTCTGTATCTCTCTACATTTGCTAAAGACAAAAATAAGCACAAAGATGTACATTCATTTGCATCTGAACCTGAGAGAATGATGTGATACAGTCCCGCTCATTTAAAATATGATCTTCAAAAACTTTTCAAAACAGGACAAAGACACAATCACAATCCTTCCCTCGCAAGCATTTGGGTTACTTTTTAATCGTTGCAAGTACACTTCATTTAGTATGAGAAAGAGCTGCACCCTACAGGGGAACACATGCTTTCAGTTCCATCAGGATCTCTTTTCCACTTGTCCATCCTACGACTCTCGGGTTGGATGAACCCTCTCCTTGTTGTGCCCTCTGTCTAGAGAGCAGCCTCTCTAAGGTGTAACCCTTTCTAGGGAACACCACGTCTCCTTCCCTTAGACTGTTGGAAGGGCAAAGGTCGTTCCCTCCGTCCCCTACATAGAAAGTTCTCTGATACTCTACCCCTCCCTTCAACTGCCCTGCTAGGAAATCAGCCAGCACTTTCCTCTTACACAGATTGACAGGGCACTGGCTACACTGGTGAGAATGGTAACATTCTATCTCCATGTAGCCACGCGTGTCAAACGCAGCCGGATTGGTGAAGACTTGGTCGACCGCGTCTTGAACCCCGGCCACCTGCAGTATCCAGTCGATGAACACTGTGTTTGAATCTGAGATAATGATGCAGTCAATGTCGTTCTTGTTACTCACAATGAACGCCAACAGTTCAATCATTCCATCTGTAAACGGTATTGTCTCCATCACACTGCGGATTGTATCGGGGCTGATGTCCTGGTCTCCTATATAGGACATGACTCTGCCCATGTACTCTGTCCAGAGTCCCTTCTGGTAGGAGTTCTTGACCAGGTCTGGCAGGCATTGGTCCGGGATACACTGAATGACCCAGGTGTCACTGTTGTCATCCACCAAGGTGTGGTCGAAGTCAAACACCAGCAGAGTCTTCATGATGATTCTCCTCTGCTGCAAAACACTGGTGGAATAGGTTTGTTAGAAGAGAAACGGACAGGCAGCCAGACACAGAGAGAGAGAGAGAGGGAGAGGGGTGAGAGACACGGACAGGCAGCCAGACACAGAGAGAGAGAGAGAGGTAGAGGGGTGAGAGACACGGACAGGCAGCCAGACACAGAGAGAGAGAGAGAGGTAGAGGGGTGAGAGATAGAGAGAGAAACAATTTGTTTTAATGGTATTGTCTGCTTTGCTTAGTATTAGGAATTTGAAATTATATATACTTAAGTATATTTTAAACCAAATAGTTGTAGACCTTTACTCAATATTTTACTGGGTGACTTTCACTTTTAATTGAGTAATTTTCTATTAAGGCATCTTTACTTTTACTAAAGTACGACAATTGAGTACTTTTTCCAACACTGTGGAGGGGGCAGGCAGACAGACACTAAACAGAAAGTGCTTTGGCAATGTTAACACATGTTTCCCATGTCAATAAAGCCCCTTGAATTGAACTGAAGTGAAAAAGGGCTAGTGACCAAGCAGTATCTATCTATCTAGCTACTGAATGGCTAAGAGTGTTCTTTGAACTGTCTGCTGACTAGCTAGGAACTGGCTAGCTAACAGTCAATCTATTACACATTACCAAGTACAGTAGCTAGCTCTTTTTACGTCGTTCTAAACAGTAAACTGCTTGTCAAATAATATATGTATCGATGTGTGTATTCACTTAGGATCTTACCCCACACTGTTGTTACACCGTTTACACAAATGTACATTTAGATGCGTGACATCGCCGGTTGGATCTTAAACAAACACTTGAGACATGTCGCGTTCGGAACAACTGGGAACCATTGAGACACAGATAGAACAATGAGACAGATGTTCCACCGGATGTGAAAATG
The DNA here is from genome assembly GCF_021184085.1 of Oncorhynchus gorbuscha. Classification (NCBI taxonomy): domain Eukaryota; kingdom Metazoa; phylum Chordata; class Actinopteri; order Salmoniformes; family Salmonidae; genus Oncorhynchus; species Oncorhynchus gorbuscha. The sequence goes on along the minus strand of NW_025745848.1, from coordinate 249,208 downwards.
TGAAGCATCCGCTTGGCGTTTCCACTCACTACCAAATTTGGAAAAAACGATGTCAAATCATCAAATGTGGTAGTGAGAGGAAGCCCAGTGGCCCGCAGTGGGAGAAATAAGATGGAACTCGATGGATTTTGGCCGAGATTCTTCACATTTTCTCATCGACTAAACATTTGATCTCAGCACAGTTTTCTGTTCACAAAATTAGAATCTGTTACGAACAGAGTGAACTAAGTTTTGTAGACTTTACCAAAGTAAAAAAAAAATATTGCGTTGTTTAGAATGAGTGTGAAGGCGAATTGAGTTATTGCAGAAGTGCACTTTACAGAGTAGGCGTTCCCTAATGGAAATATGCAAATACGTGCTAGAACGCGCCAATAGAATCTCTCTAGTTCGTGCTTGGCTCTGCCCACCACCTTGCTTGTTCTGCCCACTAGATTAATTTGTTCCCGTTTGAAACGACAGGCTGTGGTCTATCTTGGTTTAATTATAAAGACGATTTTATTGAGCCGCTCGGACCTCGGAAATCTCCGACTTCGGAGCGTTCAAGCAGAGACACTTTCGAGGAGATGGGAATCCGCATGAACGACCAATGTGTTCGTTGCCAATGCGTCGTCAATGGGCCGCGTGGTGCATTCTGGGTGATTCTGGGAGAAGGAGCGTTCTCCTTCAAATAGTTAATGGGAGTTAATTGGGCGCTAGCGCAAAAACCAAACATTCGCATTAATTTCGTCAAAAAGAAGTACAACATGCTACTATTTTCCAATATGTGAGATAATTAACTTGTTCTCTGTAATATCATATAGCTTTGGAATCATGATATTACGTACTCTAATATCTCTGGTTCAAGACAACCGCAAACTCGAGAAAAAAAACAAGCCCCGGCCTAAAGATCACTAACTTCATGATTTGACATCGTTTTTTTCCGAGTCCCAGTTTTGTTGAAAGCACCATTACTTCCTCATTTGTTTCGTATCACTGTCTAACTAATCAATGAAAAGGGACATCACTGTCACCTGTTGGTATGGAATGAGAAGTAGTGAATAAAATACAAAAAAATACAGTGGGACAGTTTGGAGGGTTATCTGGCAAAGCGGTCCATTTTTTTTCTTCTTAAAATAACACACTGTTGTTCGAATCCCACATTTGATCTCATAGCGAACCTGTTACAAAACGATATAGAAGCTAACATTTCCCAGAAGTAACAGCAGGCGGCAGTAATGCGCTCGCTTTGTATTTATTATGACGAAGAACAAGAACAAGAATCGCACCGTTTCATTGTGACGTAAACACAGAACCATGAAGGTAACATTCTAAGAACTTCGTTTTACAATCGATTTTCTATCACAGCTACGAGCGAAAGACATCGGTGAAAATGTTCAAAGGGTGGGGAACGTGGCTGGGTATGGAGAACACCTCGACGACAGAGGAGAGCGAAGTGGCTGACGTTGCTGTGGAGGAGAAAATTGTTCAAGACCAAAATGAAGTAAACAAACAACACGAACCTCCAGCAACAGAAGAACTGGGGCAGGAGGACGGAGACACCGTCCAACTCATCTCTCAGCAAGCTAAAGGATTCGGTGGTAAGGAAGATTATAGATGGTTTCATTTATATTCATGTGAAAAGTGATTAACAGACTGATCATGATTATGTAGGCCTAAGAGACAACAATACATTGTTTGCCTGGCAAAACTTGAATGACAATGCCATCTGAAGCTGAGAATTGATCCAGGTTTTATATTCTTGTTACATATACAGGCTTAATATTCAACTTTGCCAGCAATGCTACCAAGAAGATCTCCAACTCTGTGGCAGAGACCGCACACACCATCAAGAAGAGCGTGGAAGAAGGGAACATAGATGGAATTTTTGACAAGGTGCATGGCATACTAAACTTTCCTGAATCCTGTTTGACAAGGAGGGTTTTTAGTGTTAGCATCGGTTGCTATGTAACATCCCTCTGGTGTTTGCTCAAAACCGCTGATTTCTTGAAGCTTTGAGGTTTCTGTCTTGTAAACATCACATGTCTGTGTTTCTGTTTTCCAGACTATTTTGGGGGATTTCAAAAAAGAACAGGACAAATTTGTCCAAGAAAAGAAAGCTAAGAAATCAGGTCAGTGTGGAGACATAACATCATACCCACTTGAGATTAGCTTACCTTCCACTCCTTGTACTCTGTGTCCTCAAATCAACATTTGTCATGTGCACAGCAAGGTTATTATTTAGTGTTTTTTTTTATATTCGTTTCTATTCATTTCCAGATTTTTATTTGACCTTTGGTTCATTTATTTAGTTTTCAGATCCACTTGATTCGTTTTTATTTGGTTAATGTTTTATGAAAATATTAATATTTTCGTTTTCATATGATTTTGTTTTAGTGTTAGGGACAGACAGTAGCCTATGCATGGGACGCTAGTAGCCTGTGTGTGTATATGTATAGTTGTTTTGTTTTGGGGATGTCACTTCCTGCCACTGGGGGGGGCAGTAATAGGTTTAAAGGAAGACTCATCGAGATGGCGTACAGTCCCGTACCCCTTCAAACATTCAACCTCTAGCTACGTACCCCCTCTAGCACCAGGGTCAGCGCACTCTCAAATGTTGTTTTTTGCCATCATTGTAAGCCTGCCACACACACAATATATGATACATTTATTAAACATAAGAATGGGTGTGAGTGAGTTTGTCGTCACAACCTGGCCCGTGGGAAGTGACAAAGAGCTCTTATAGGACCAGGGCACAAATAATAATCATCAATCATTTAGCTCTTTATTTAACCATCTTACATATAAAACCTTATTTGTTCATCGAAATTGTGAATAACTCACCACAGGTTAATGAGAAGGATGTGCTTGAAAGGATGCACATAACTGCAATGTTGGGTTGTATTGGAGAGAGCAGTTTTAAATCATTTTCAACACACAGTCTGTGCCAGTATTTCCTTTTCATGCTAGTGAGGGCCGAGGATCCAGTCTCACATAGGTACATATTGATAAGTGGACTGGAGGCAGGGCATGAAAGGGATAAAGAATCAAGTTGTTTGTGTCATCCGTTTCAGGAAAGTACCTCCGTAATTGTGGTTATCATATTTGCGCCTCTTCGATGGTCCAACGTCCCTGTCTGTTGTTTGGTGCTTTCCTGGGTAAGGGGGCAGTAGCTCTTCGGCTGCATCGGAATCAAATGGGCAACAGCTACATAAGGACAGTTAGTGGAATTCCTGCGAGAAAGTAACGGTTAATGTGATTGGATGTTAATTATTTGACTCGGCTACCTGTATTTGACATCGTGTTATTTCTGGGGCGGCAGGGTAGCCTAGTGGTTAGAGTGTAGAGGCGGCAGCGTAGCCTAGTGGTTAGAGTGTAGAGGCGGCAGGGTAGCCTAGTGGTTAGAGTGTAGAGGCGGCAGCGTAGCCTAGTGGTTAGAGTGTAGAGGCGGCAGCGTAGCCTAGTGGTTAGAGTGTAGAGGCGGCAGGGTAGCCTAGTGGTTAGAGTGTAGAGGCGGCAGGGTAGCCTAGTGGTTAGAGTGTAGTAGGCGGCAGGGTAGCCTAGTGGTTAGACCCTGAGGCTCAGGGTAGCCTAGTGGTTAGAGTGAAGGCGGCAGGGTAGCCTAGTGGTTAGACCTAGGCTGGCAGCGAGCCTAGTGGTTAGTTGTAGAGGCGGCAGCTAGCCTAGTGGTTAGAGGTTTAAGGCGGCAGCGTAGCCTGACTGTTTGAAAGCGTAGAGGAAAATAAATAGCCTAGTGGTTAGATTTAAAGGCGGCAGGGTAGCCTAGTGGTTTATTAGAGGCGGCAGGGTAGCCTAGTGGTTAGGTGAAGGCGGCAGGGTAGCCTAGTGGTTAGAGATGGGCGTGCAGGTTTTAGCCTCTGGTTGAGTTGACGGAGGGTAGCCTAGTGGTTAGATTTAGACCTGGTTGCGGTCAGGGTAGCCTAGTGGTTATGGAAGTGTAGAGGCGGCAGGGTAGCCTAGTGGTTAGGAGTGTAGAGGCGGCAGGGTAGCCTAGTGGTTAGAGTGTAGAGGCGGCAGGGTAGCCTAGTGGTTAGAGTGTAGAGGCGGCAGGGTAGCCTAGTGGTTAGAGTGTAGAGGCGGCAGGGTAGCCTAGTGGTTAGAGTGTAGAGGCGGCAGGGTAGCCTAGTGGTTAGAGCGTTGGACTAGTAACCGGAAGGTTGCAAGTTCAAACCCCTGAGCTCACAAGGTACAAATCTGTCGTTCTGCCTCTGAACAGGCAGTTAACCCACTGTACCTAGGCTGTCATTGAAAATAAGAATTTGTTCTTAACTGACTTGCCTAGTTAAATAAAGGTTTAAAAAAAAATAGCTGAACATTACATTGTTTAATTTTATTTTTGGCATAACAGGCTGTAAAAAAACTGTAAAAATGTTGGAAAATATAAATTGACTGTTTGAAAATGTGAAGAAAATAAATATATATATATATTTAAATGTGAACCACGTTTTTATTTGGCGTGCCCCCGTTTGGGAATGTCGATCATATATATCCAACTCATCACACGATGGGCCGTGTGTCTGCGGGTTTTCGCTCCTCTCTTGTACTTGACTGATGAATTATGGTCACTGATTTAGTAAAACACTCCCCTCACCTGGTTGTCTAGGTCTAAATTGAAAGGAAAAACCAAAAACCAGCAGACACTAGGCCTTCTATGGAATGAGTTCAACACCCCTGACGTAGATGCACAGTAGTAAGTAAACCAGTAGTAGTGTTAGTCTTCACTGCTGTTTTGGTCCGGTAGCTACCATGTTGTAGCAGTGTGAAGCGTAGATACTCTGGGTGAGGTGTAAGCAGTCTTCACTGCTGTTTTGGTCCGGTAGCTACCATGTTGTAGCAGTGTGAAGCGTAGATACTCTGGGTGACGGTGTGAGAGCAGTCTTCACTGCTGTTTTGGTCCGGTAGCTACCATGTTGTAGCAGTGTGAAGCGGAGATACTCTGGGTGACGGTGTGAGAGCAGTCTTCACTGCTGTTTTGGTCCGGTAGCTACCATGTTGTAGCAGTGTGAAGCGGAGATACTCTGGGTGACGGTGTGAGAGCAGTCTTCACTGCTGTTTTGGTCCGGTAGCTACCATGTTGTAGCAGTGTGAAGCGGAGATACTCTGGGTGACGGTGTGAGAGCAGTCTTCACTGCTGTTTTGGTCCGGTAGCTACCATGTTGTAGCAGTGTGAAGCGGAGATACTCTGGGTGACGGTGTGAGAGCAGTCTTCACTGCTGTTTTGGTCCGGTAGCTACCATGTTGTAGCAGTGTGAAGCGGAGATACTCTGGGTGACGGTGTGAGAGCAGTCTTCACTGCTGTTTTGGTCCGGTAGCTACCATGTTGTAGCAGTGTGAAGCGTAGATACTCTGGGTGACGGTGTGAGAGCAGTCTTCACTGCTGTTTTGGTCCGGTAGCTACCATGTTGTAGCAGTGTGAAGCGGAGATACTCTGGGTGACGGTGTGAGATGGAGCAGTCTTCACTGCTGTTTTGGTCCGGTAGCTACCATGTTGTAGCAGTGTGAAGCGGAGATACTCTGGGTGACGGTGTGAGAGCAGTCTTCCGTCGTGCTCATTTCAGTTGGAGCGGATCACTTTTGTCAAGTCATTCTGGGGGGGAAATTGTCCGACTTGCGCCTACATGCCTTGTTGGAAAACCACATTAGTGTCTGACTTTTGACTGTCGCAGATGCACCTCCCCGGACTTCACTCCTCGATTTTCGTCTACAGTAATATGCTTTAGCCTTAACACTCAGTATGGCTACAGCCATTTAAAGTATAATTCCAGTATAGTATTAGTTTTTCAAACGGGTTTGCTAATTATTTTATTTCAGTTTACTAAATTGTTTTTTCATGATTCGTTTTAGTTAACTAAGTTATATAATGACAGGACACAACAGGTGTAAACAGTCAAGTGAAATGCTTACTTTCAAGCTCTTTCTCAACAATGCCGTATTCAATATCAAGGTAAAGAAATAGAAGTGTCAAATTCAGAATAGATTCTTTAAAAAAACAAAGAGAACAGAACCGATGCTAAGTCAGGTCAGGTAACACAATAAATAAAACCCACAGGAGAATGTACTCTACAGGCCAGTACCAGCACCATATCAATGTGCAGGGATACTGCTGATAAATGACAGAGAGTAGAATGTTAGCTAAACAGACTGGCAACCTCAGACTCTTGAGATGATATACCAGTAAACATGATCATAGTTATACATATATATACATACATACATACATACATACATACATACATACATACATACATACATACATACATACATACATACATACATACATACATACATACATACATACATACATGGTGGAACTAAAATGGTTTCTTCTTGTTCCCCTCCAGACACAGCTGTACCACCATGGGTTGGCTACAGTGAGGAGGAGACCATGCAGCAACAGATCCTGGCTTTGTCCGCTGTTAGTAGCATTTCTAACATTGTCTGTCCACATTGTGCACTTAAGAGTTTGTGATTTGATTCTATCCAATTGGATCTCATCACTGTCAGAGTGCATTGTGTTGATTGTACCTTTTCAATTTGATTTAAATTCATCACAACTTTATTGATCTGTTATTCCAGGACAGGAGGAACTTCCTGAGAGACCCACCAGCTGGAGTTCAGTTCCAGTTCGACTCTGAGCAGATGTATCCTATCGCCATGGTGATGCTGCAGGAAGATGAGCTACTGAACAGGATGCGCTTCGACCTGGTCCCCAAACAGTCAGCAGAAGCCATTACAAATCTAATGCATTACAAATCCATTATTGCACTTCAAACGTGCCTCGATTCAACTCAGAACTATTTACAGATAGGGATTGCAGGCATAAAGTTGGCCTGTTGGCTAATGTTGGATGATGCCAATCCTGTCCATTGATAACATGTGGTCCTTCTGTAGCTCAGTTGGTAGAGCATGGCGCTTGTAACGCCAGGGTAGTGGGTTCAATTCCCGGGACCACCCATACGTAGAATGTATGCACACATGAATGTAAGTCGCTTTGGATAAAAGCGTCTGCTAAATGGCATATATTATTATTATTATATTATTATAAGCCTCTTAGCCTCTTTCAATTGAAAAAGAATGGTGAGCTATCGCTCAATCAGACGGGTTCACAAAGCTTGGACCAGCCATTGAAATTGGAAGAACTGTACACGTGTTTCCATCCATATCAAGTTATCGATTAACCCTTCAGTATATGTGTATGTTACTTACATATTCAATGCTCTGTATGTTTAGAGTGAAGGAGGATGTGTTCTGGAGGAACTACTTCTACCGTGTGTCCCTGATAAAGCAGTCGGCCCAGCTCACGGCCCTGGCAGCACAGCAGCAGGCTGTAGACCACAGAGAGGAGCAGAAGACCATCAGCCCGGAGGGTGTCAGCCTCACAGGTACTCTATTCTGTTCTATGGTTACTCGGAATTCAGTTGGTGTGATCCTGACACGTCCCTAACTAAAAACACTGCATTGGTGTTATGTGCAAAGCAGAGCAATTGGTGAACTACTGTCAAGCAACAGTTTATAGCCTAACTTCTGTTTCATGTTATTGTTGTTTGTTGTCATGCAGAAAATACCATCAGACCAAAAACACCTCCAGTATCCATTAGTGACATTCCCAAGAGTGGAGAGGTGAGTCAATGTTTTGTTTTTCTGAAGAAAAGTCAGCCCCTTTGAATAATTCTGTGCACGTCTATATATAGACCACTGAAATACTGTGTAAATATCAAGTCAAATGTATGAAATGGTCTGGATTCTCTTTTTAATGTTGTTAAATAGCAGGAGGAAGAGGAGAATGAGATCTCCACCAGCCCTGGGGTCTCTGAGTTTGTGAGCGATGCCTTTGACTCCTGTAACATCGACCATGAAGACCTGAGGAAAGAGATGGAACAGCTGGTGCTGGACAAGAAGGAGGATGCTGCAACCCCAGAGGGTCAGTTCTAGAACTATTAGAACATATCTAGAGTAACTCCAGAGGGTCAGTTCTAGAACTATTAGAACATATCTAGAGTAACAAACAACCAGCAAGAACTCCAGAGGGTCAGTTCTAGAACTATTAGAACATATCTAGAGTAACAAACAACCAGCAAGAACTCCAGAGGGTCAGTTCTAGAACTATTAGAACATATCTAGAGTAACTCCAGAGGGTCAGTTCTAGAACTATTAGAACATATCTAGAGTAACAAACAACCAGCAAGAACTCCAGAGGGTCAGTTCTAGAACTATTAGAACATATCTAGAGTAACAAACAACCAGCAAGAACTCCAGAGTTATATTGGTTGATTTCACTGGAACCTGGAAAGAGCTTGGATTTAATATAATGGCTCAGGTGGTAGAGCTGGATGTTGAATTAGAGGAGAGTGAATGGCATGTTTAGTTGTTTTCTCTTCAGTCTGTAGCATTGATCTCATAATGCTGTTATTTGTTCAGAGGAGACAGCGGACTGGGAGAAGGAACTCCAGGCTGAGTTACAGGAGTATGAGGTGGTGACGGAGGCAGACAACAAAGATGACAACTGGGATAAAGAGATCGAGAAGATGCTTCAGTCGGACGAGTAGAGGTGACCGACCCGTCTTGCTTCAGTCTAGTATCTCTGATATGAGAGAGAGCACCACGAAGGATCAGAAACCATGACCTTGTCTAGTCTAGACCATAGAAATAGAATGGTATAGAAATGAAGGGAACCGCTGCATACAAACCATTAACTGTTTGTTTCAGCACACTCTAGAATGGGAACATCTATGGGGTGTATTCTGATCTGGTGGTGGTCAGGTGTTGAAATACTGTATAATATACATTTTCTGTCTGTACAGTTTAGTGGCTGGCTGTCATTTTAGCTGTGAACGTTTATGGCCGAGGAGGCAACTGACATATTGCATATTGTTATTTTTTCTCTATTCTGCTCTTTTCTTTTTCTGGAATTCTTTTGCAGTTGGGATGTGTACATCTATCCAAGTAATACTTGTTTCTGTGCTACTCAAATCCTGCTTTCAGTTTTTACCCTAATAAATATACTTCTTTCCAATTGTCTAAATGTCTTTCCTTAATGAAAGTTACAGACATATTGTTATATCTAAAGGGCTGTATAGGGAAGGGTTTTGTTTTGGTGTTGTTTATGCAACATGACAATAGGGTCAAGCAGCCCCGCCCCGCCCCGCCATTATATATTGCGTCACATCATAGCGACACACTCGGATGCCAGAGACACAGTCGATTTAAACAGTAAACACATACAGGTACAGTCTGGTACTTTATCGCCCTTTTCTGTGTTTCACTGACCCTACACAGATGATGTCTGTATTTCTAAATGATTGTAACACGTTACAGTCAAACAAAAGAGAAAACATGTTTTATTTACTAAGGAAGTCCATAGCATAGTTTGCCAGTGACAGGTTGTTAGCTTAGCATAAGTTGGCACAGTGTGGACTCACGCACCTGCCAAACCCAAACAGTTTGCGAATTATTGCTTGGTGGTATTTTCTTTCTATACTTACGTTCAATAATCCATACATCAATCAATACTTGATAGAAACACTTTAGTCCACACTTTTTGTTGAGTTGAATGTCAACGTTGGATTTGTTACTCAGCTAACAAGCTAACCTACAGCTAGCTCGTGTCAAAGCTAGCTAGCCTAGCATACCAAAGGTTACTGTGACTGACGTTATAGCTATGCTAACTAGATTATTTAGATCTGTGGCTCGCTAGCTACATCCATTAGCTTTAGCGTAGCCGATACATGGCGCAATGTTTTCCTATCAGTATAGCTATTAGCTGGGTAGGTAAAGTCACTTGAAATTGTTTGGAGGTTATTAGCTAACACGAATTGGCTAGCTAGTGCCTGCTAATAATATATCAAAACTAGCCAACGTTAGGTAGCTCGTTTTATTGCCACTACTGTGTGGCAAGTTTACTTGTTTGGGTGTTTATTTGTTTGGGTGTCTAAATTGTAACTGCAACAGCGGTGTTTAGGCTACATCCTTCACTTGTGTTCAGTCGGATAATGATTTTATCTTCGGTGTCCGGGTTATCTAGTCAGTTTTAACTAAATCAAGGAAATTGAGGGGTTCTTGTGCTGATTTATATGGCGAGTCCTTCTGTTGGTGCTGTTAGGTCTCGCACGTGGTAATCCTCAACTATCTTAAAGGATTCTATCCCTTCTTGATTGTTGAGGGAACTGTGGTCCAGTGTTTCATTAATATATGAATAACTATAGTTACCACTACTGTCAATGCTGCCCTAGTTATTAGAATGATCTGTACTTGGTGACCCTTGGTCAGGTCAGAGTTAAAGGTGGGGACCTGTCTTGCCCTGCGAGAGTTGGTGCCTTGCTAGAGTCCGGACCAGAGACGTAAAACGGAGGACAGCATGTGGTTGCTAACTTGCTGTCTCATTACTATCAATGTTTACAAGTGTTGTTGAGGCTATTGAAATAATTTACACACCACTGACAAGATCAGGGAATGATCAAGTATGAACCGGTTCTGTTAACGATTTGAATCAATGCTTACTCACATGGTCAGGCGTACTCACATGGTCAGGCGTACTCACATGGTCAGGCGTACTCACATGGTCAGGGGTACTCACATGGTCAGGGGTACTCACATGGTCAGGTGTACTCAAATGGTCAGGTGTACTCAAATGGTCAGGTGTACTCAAATGGTCAGGTGTACTCAAATAGTCAGGTGTACTCACATAAGAGCATCTGCTAAATGACTTAAATGTAAATGTAATGGTCAGGTGTACTCACATGGTCAGGTGGATACGACCACCTATATTTCACTGAGTTAACTTTTCCTCTTTGCCAGTTTGGGACCAATATCATGGAGGCCGCAGGGTTCTGTGGAATGGAGGTGGCGACTCGGGGGCTAGTGGGGGGATCTGGCAGCAGCTCCCCTCCAGAGCTGGACAGCCCAGGTAGCCAGGAGCACCTGGGGATGTTTGAGCTGGTCAGTAGCTGCTGCAGTGAGGAGGTGAGAGGGGAGACTCCAGGGAGAGAGGACTGCCCCCTGGACCCCAACAATGCTGAGCTGGACCCAGGCGGTGGTGGTGGCAAGATCAAGGACCAAAAGGGATTGGGTAGGTTAACACGAGACTGTCGTTGCCTGTCTAACGCGTGTGAGGTAATATATGGAAACCACTGCATGCTGTCATGGTGATTTTAGCCAAGTTATTGAGAATGTCCCTTCCTCTTCAACCGTGAGAAGTGGCTGATCTCTTCACTTGTTGTTTTGTAACAGGAAAAGAGGTTCTCTTACTGATGCAAGCCCTGACCACACTAGCCTCGCCAGAGGAGAAGCTGGCCGCTTTGTGCAAGAAGTATGCTGATTCGGTAAGAGCTGGAAGCCTCCACGTCTATGCTGCTTTAAGGGATTGTTTTCATCTAATAAATCACAGTGGGCCACTGCTAGTCGATCAGCTAACATGTTCATCCCTATTTGTGTCTTGAGATTGTATACACCAGATTGTATATATTAGTACACACCCTGGGAAAACTATTTTGCAACCGAAAGCAAAACGAGAATTCGTAATTACACCAATTCGGTTAGTTTTTTTTCCATTTCATGCCTAATGAACACTAACCAGGTCTCATTTGAATCTCTGTTCAAATGGTGTTTTTAGTATCACTACGCCTTTATGTCCTGTGACAGCTTTGATTGATTGATTGATTGATTGATTGACAGCTGGAGGAGAGCCGCAGTATACAGAAGCAGGTGAAGGTGCTGCAGAAGAAGCAGTCCCAGATGGTCAAAGAGAAGATCCACCTGCAGAGTGAACACAGCAAGGCCATCCTGTCACGCAGCAAGCTGGAGAGCCTCTGTCGGGAACTGCAGAGACACAATAAGACCCTCAAGGTAGGTAGTGAGGAGAGTCTGTCACGCAGCAAGCTGGAGAGCCTCTGTAGGGAACTGCAGAGACACAATAAGACCCTCAAGGTAGGTAGTGAGGAGAGTCTGTCACGCAGCAAGCTGGAGAGTCTCTGTAGGGAACTGCAGAGACACAATAAGACCCTCAAGGTAGGTAGTGAGGAGAGTCTGTCACGCAGCAAGCTGGAGAGTCTCTGTAGGGAACTGCAGAGACACAATAAGACCCTCAAGGTAGGTAGTGAGGAGAGTCTGTCACGCAGCAAGCTGGAGAGTCTCTGTAGGGAACTGCAGAGACACAATAAGACCCTCAAGGTAGGTAGTGAGGAGAGTCTGTAAGAGCCTCTGTAGGGAACTGCAGAGACACAATAAGACCCTCAAGGTAGGTAGTGAGGAGAGTCTGTCACGCAGCAAGCTGGAGAGCCTCTGTAGGGAACTGCAGAGACACAATAAGACCCTCAAGGTAGGTAGTGAGGAGAGTCTGTCACACAGCAAGCTGGAGAGTCTCTGTAGGGAACTGCAGAGACACAATAAGACCCTCAAGGTAGGTAGTGAGGAGAGTCTGTCACACAGCAAGTCAGTTAGTGGCTACTGTAAGCCTGTGTACTCATTGAACTACATATAGAATCATAGGATCTCTATGCTTGTATCAAATCACATGGTATTCATCACATGCTCTGAATACAACTGGACTTTATAGTGAAATGCTTGCTTACGGACCTTTCCCAACGATGCAGAGTAGCAAAAATAAAATGGTAACTAACACGAGGAATGAAATAGAGTCCACAAGAATGGAGCTACATACAGGGAGTATTCAGGGTTGGGTTCGATTTAGGTTTAAATTCAGTCAATTCCGGAAGTGAAAACTCTTCATAGAAAATGTTTTTTATGAATGAATTAAATTTCAATAGAATTCATGAATCGAAAACAGAATTGACCCCATCCCTGTTACCATTGTTTTTGGAAATTGAACGTTTTGCCATATCCCATGTCAGGATGACAACACGCAACGGTCCAGAGAGTATGAGGAGCGTCGGAAGGAGGCCACCCTTCACTTCCAGGTGACGCTGAACCAGATCGAGGTACAGATGGAACAGCACAACTCTCACAACTCCAAGCTGCGCCAGGAGAACATGGAGCTGGCCCAGAAACTCAACAGGCTCATCAAACAGTACGAGCTCAGGGAGGAGGTAGGAGGACGAGACGCTTACCTCTTTCTACTCTGTCTTTTCACATGCACACATTCTCTCTATTCCTCCCATTCTGTCTCTCTCTCCCCATCGTTCTCTCTCTCTACCCCTTCTGTCTCTTTAGTCAGGTGCCTATGGCCGACCTACAACATGTAGGAGCAGTCTGATTGGTGCTTTGATGAGACGATTACTCCATGTTTCAACACGTTTACTGGGATTTAGTTTGGAATTGCCCCGATGGGTCTTTTTTACTAGGTGTATTTTTCAACATGTTAAACGCATTTAAGAGCCTCTGGAAATCTGACGCATGAAGTTCCATCCAGCTTTATCTCTGGTCTGTCCTGTCTGTCCTGTCCTGTCTTGTCTGTCCTGTCTGTCCCAGCACATTGACAAGGTGTCCTGTCTGTCCCAGCACATTGACAAGGTGTCCTGTCTGTCCCAGCACATTGACAAGGTGTCCTGTCTGTCCCAGCACATTGACAAGGTGTCCTGTCTGTCCCAGCACATTGACAAGGTGTCCTGTCTGTCCCAGCACATTGACAAGGTGTCCTGTCTGTCCCAGCACATTGACAAGGTGTCCTGTCTGTCCCAGCACATTGACAAGGTGTCCTGTCTGTCCCAGCACATTGACAAGGTGTCCTGTCTGTCCCAGCACATTGACAAGGTGTCCTGTCTGTCCCAGCACATTGACAAGGTGTCCTGTCTGTCCCAGCACATTGACAAGGTGTCCTGTCTGTCCCAGCACATTGACAAGGTGTCCTGTCTGTCCCAGCACATTGACAAGGTGTCCTGTCTGTCCCAGCACATTGACAAGGTGTCCTGTCTGTCCCAGTACATTGACAAGGTGTCCTGTCTGTCCTGTCCTGTCTGTCCCCAGCACATTGACACAGTGTTCTTTCTGTCTGTCCCCAGCACATTGACACGGTGTTCTTTCTGTCTGTCCCCAGCACATTGACACGGTGTTCTTTCTGTCTGTCCCCAGCACATTGACACAGTGTTCTTTCTGTCTGTCCCCAGCACATTGACACGGTGTTCTTTCTGTCTGTCCCCAGCACATTGACACAGTGTTCTTTCTGTCTGTCCCCAGCACATTGACACGGTGTCCTGTCTGTCCTGTCCTGTCTGTCCCCAGCACATTGACACGGTGTCCTGTCTGTCCTGTCCTGTCTGTCCCAGCACATTGACACGGTGTCCTGTCTGTCCTGTCCTGTCTGTCCCAGCACATTGACACGGTGTTCTTTCTGTCTGTCCCAGCACATTGACACGGTGTCCTGTCTGTCCTGTCTGTCCCAGCACATTGACACGGTGTTCTTTCTGTCTGTCCCAGCACATTGACACGGTGTTCTTTCTGTCTGTCCTAGCACATTGACACAGTGTTCTTTCTGTCTGTCCCCAGCACATTGACACGGTGTTCTTTCTGTCTGTCCCCAGCACATTGACACGGTGTTCTTTCTGTCTGTCCCCAGCACATTGACACGGTGTTCTTTCTGTCTGTCCCCAGCACCTTGACACGGTGTTCTTTCTGTCTGTCCCCAGCACATTGACACGGTGTTCTTTCTGTCTGTCCCCAGCACCTTGACACGGTGTTCTTTCTGTCTGTCCCCAGCACCTTGACACGGTGTTCTTTCTGTCTGTCCCCAGCACCTTGACACGGTGTTCTTTCTGTCTGTCCCCAGCACCTTGACACGGTGTTCTTTCTGTCTGTCCCCAGCACCTTGACACGGTGTTCTTTCTGTCTGTCCCCAGCACCTTGACACGGTGTTCTTTCTGTCTGTCCCCAGCACCTTGACACGGTGTTCTTTCTGTCTGTCCCCAGCACCTTGACACGGTGTTCTTTCTGTCTGTCCCCAGCACATTGACACGGTGTCCTGTCTGTCTGTCTGTCTGTTCCCAGCACATTGACAAGGTGTTCAAGCACAAGGAGAAGCAGCAGCAGTTGGTGGATGCCAAGCTCCAGAGGACAGCTGAGCTGATGAGAGAGTTGGAGGGGAAGCAGCAGAGAGAGAGAGACTTTGTGAGTCCCACTGGGTTGTTATGGCGATGACTTTGTGAGTCCCACTGGGTTGTTATGGTGATGCTCTAGCTAGCTACAAATAACTGGAGGCTTGTGTTCCATGGGGCACACAACTGAAAACATTTATCACTTGCAACTTCAAATGAGGTCCAGGTGCCTAATGAACACAACCCAGGACACTTTGTGTTTCTCTCTAATAACTGGAAGTGAGTGAACGTTGTCTGTTTGCGTTGACTCATTGATTGTATCGGTTGTCTGTTTGCGTTGACTCATTGACTGTATCGGTTGTCTGTTTGCGTTGACTCGTTGACTGTCGGTTGTCTGTTTGCGTTGACTCGTTGACTGTCGGTTGTCTGTTTGCGTTGACTCGTTGTCTGTTTGCGTTGACTCGTTGTCTGTTTGCGTTGACTCGTTGTCTGTTTGCGTTGACTCGTTGTCTGTTTGCGTTGACTCGTTGTCTGTTTGCGTTGACTCGTTGTCTGTTTGCGTTGACTCGTTGTCTGTTTGCGTTGACTCGTTGTCTGGTTTTGTTGACTCGTTGTCTGGTTGCGTTGACTCGTTGTCTGGTTGCGTTGACTCGTTGTCTGGTTGCGTTGACTCGTTGTCTGGTTGCGTTGACTCGTTGTCTGGTTGCGTTGACTCGTTGTCTGGTTGCGTTGACTCGTTGTCTGTTTGCGTTGACTCGTTGTCTGTTTGCGTTGACTCGTTGTCTGTTTGCGTTGACTCGTTGTCTGTTTGCGTTGACTCGTTGTCTGTTTGCGTTGACTCGTTGTCTGTTTGCGTTGACTCGTTGTCTGTTTGCGTTGACTCGTTGTCTGTTTGCGTTGACTCGTTGTCTGTTTGCGTTGACTCGTTGTCTGTTTGCGTTGACTCGTTGTCTGTTTGCGTTGACTCGTTGTCTGTTTGCGTTGACTCGTTGTCTGTTTGACTGTTTCGTTGTCTGTTTGCGTTGACTCGTTGTTGTTTGCGTTGTCTCGTTGTCTGTTTGCGTTGACTGTATTGTTGACTGTTTGCGTTGACTGTTTTGTTTGCGTTGACTCGTTGACTGTATCGTTGTCTGTTTGCGTTGACTCGTTGTCTGTTTGACGTATCGGTTGACTGTTTGCGTTGACTCGTTGACTGTATCTGTTGACTGTATCGTTGTCTGTTTGCGTTGACTCGTTGATTGTATCGGTTGTCTGTTTGCGTTGACTCGTTGACTGTATCGGTTGTCTGTTTGCGTTGACTCGTTGACTGTATCGGTTGTCTGTTTGCGTTGACTCGTTGACTGTATCGGTTGTCTGTTTGCATTGACTGTATCGGTTGTCCGTTTGCGTTGACTGTATCGGTTGACTGTTTGCGTTGACTCGTTGACTGTATCGGTTGTCTGTTTGCGTTGACTCATTGATTGTATCGGTTTGCGTTGACTCATTGATTGTATCGGTTTGCGTTGACTCATTGATTGTATCGGTTGTCTGTTTGCGTTGACTCATTGACTGTATCGGTTGTCTGTTTGCGTTGACTCGTTGACTGTATCGGTTGTCTGTTTGCGTTGACTCGTTGACTGTATCGGTTGTCTGTTTGCGTTGACTGTATCGGTTGTCTGTTTTTGACTCGTTGACTGTATCGGTTGTCTGTTTGCGTTGACTCATTGACTGTATCGGTTTGTCTGTTTGCGTTGACTCATTGATTGTATCGTTTGTATCGTTGACTGTTTCATTGACTCGTTGTCTGTTTGCGTTGACTCGTTGTCTGTTTGCGTTGACTCGTTGACTGTATCGGTTGTCTGTTTGCGTTGACTCGTTGACTGTATCGGTTGTCTGTTTGCGTTGACTCGTTGACTGTATCGGTTGTCTGTTTGCGTTGACTCGTTGACTGTCGGTTGTCTGTTTGCGTTGACTCGTTGACTGTCGGTTGTCTGTTTGCGCGTCGTTGACTCGGTTGTCTGTTTGTTGTTGACTCGTTGTCTGTTTGCGTTGACTCGTTGTCTGTTTGCGTTGACTCGTTGTCTGTTTGCGTTGACTCGTTGTCTGTTTGCGTTGACTCGTTGTCTGTTTGCGTTGACTCGTTGTCTGTTTGCGTTGACTCGTTGTCTGTTTGCGTTGACTCGTTGTCTGTTTGCGTTGACTCGTTGTCTGTTTGCGTTGACTCGTTGTCTGTTTGCGTTGACTCGTTGTCTGTTTGCGTTGACTCGTTGTCTGTTTGCGTTGACTCGTTGTCTGTTTGCGTTGTCTGTTTGCGTTGACTCGTTGACTGTATCGGTTGTCTGTTTGCGTTGACTCGTTGACTGTATCGGTTGTCTGTTTGCGTTGACTCGTTGACTGTATCGGTTGTCCGTTTGCATTGACTGTATCGGTTGACTGTTTGCGTTGACTCGTTGACTGTCGGTTGTCTGTTTGCGTTGACTCATTGACTGTATCGGTTGTCTGTTTGCGTTGACTCGTTGTCTGTTTGCATTGGTTGTCTGTTTGCGTTGACTCATTGACTGTATCGGTTGTCTGTTTGCGTTGACTCGTTGACTGTATCGGTTGTCTGTTTGCGTTGACTCATTGACTGTATCGTTGTCCGTTGTCTGTTTGCGTTGTCTCTGTTGTATCGGTTGTCTGTTTGCGTTGACTGTTGACTGTATCAGGTTGTCTGTTTGCTGACTCATTGATTGTATCGGTTGTCCTTTTCATTCCCTGTATCTGGTTGTCTGTTTGCGTTGACTCATTGACTGTATCGGTTGTCTGTTTGCGTTGACTCATTGACTGTATCGGTTGTCTGGTTTTGACTCATTGACTGTATCGGTTGACTGTTTGCGTTGACTGTTGATGTATTGTATTGGTTTGCGTTGACTCATTGATTGTATCGGTTGTCTGTTTGCGTTGACTCATTGATTGTATTGGTGTTTGCGTTGACTCATTGATTGTACGGTTGTCCGAATTTGTGTTGACTCATTGACTGTATCTGTTGTCCGAATTTGCGTTGACTCATTGACTGTATCGGTTGTGTGTTTGCGTTGATCATTGACTGTATCGGTTGTCTGTTTGCGTTGACTCATTGACTGTATCGGTTGTCTGTTTGCGTTGACTCATTGATTGTATCGGTTGTCCGTTTTATTGACTCATTGACTGTATCGGTTGTATGGTTGCGTTGACTCATTGACTGTATCGGTTGTCTGGTTGCGTTGACTCATTGACTGTATCGGTTGTCCATTTGCGTTGACTCATTGACTGTATCGGTTGTCCGTCTGTCAGAAGTTGTGACCATTTCCCGTCTCCTGTTCAGCTCCTGAAAGACGCCACAGAGTGGAGACATGAGTGTGAGCTGTTGAAGGAACAGGAGACGCAGCTCAAACAGCAGGTAACTAGCTGCCTTTTCCTTCCCTGTTCTGGCAGTCAGTTTATATGGAGGGGGACTGTATGTGACTGTTTATATGGAGGGGGACTGTATGTGACTGTTTATATGGAGGGGGACTGTATGTGACTGTTTATATGGAGGGGGACTGTATGTGAATGTGTGTTTATATGGAGGGGGACTGTATGTGAATGTGTGTTTATATGGAGGGGGACTGGATGTGACTGTGTTTATATGGGGGACTGTGTGTGAATGTGTTTATATGGAGGGGGACTGGATGTGATGTGTGTTTATATGGAGGGGGACTGTGTGTGAATGTGTTTATATGGAGGGGGACTGAATGTGAATGTGTGTTTATATGGAGGGTGACTGGATGTGACTGTGTGGAGGGTGACTGTGTGTGTGTGTTTATATGGAGGGTGACTGGATGTGACTGTGTGTGAATGTGTTTATATGGAGGGGGACTGTGTGTGAATGTGTGTTTATATGGAGGGGGACTGTGTGTGAATGTGTGTTTATATGGAGGGGGACTGTGTGTGAATGTGTTTATATGGAGGGGACTGGATGTGAATGTGTTTATATGGAGGGGGACTGTATGTGAATGTGTTTATATGGAGGGGGACTGTATGTGAATGTGTTTATATGGAGGGGGACTGTGTGTGAATGTGTTTATATGGAGGGGGACTGTATGTGAATGTGTTTATATGGAGGGGGACTGTATGTGAATGTGTGTTTATGTGGAGGGGGACTGAATGTGACTGTGTTTATACGGAGGGTGAATGTGTTTATATGGAGGGGGACTGTATGTGACTGTGTTTATATGGAGGGGGACTGTTTATATGGAGGGTGACTGTATGTGACTGTGTTTATACGGAGGGTGACTGTATGTGACTGTGTTTATATGGAGGGGGACTGTATGTGAATGTGTTTATATGGAGGGGGACTGTTTATATGGAGGGGGACTGTATGTGAATGTGTGTTTATATGGAGGGTGAATGTGTGTTTATATGGAGGGTGAATGTGTTTATATGGAGGGTGAATGTATGTGACTGTGTTTATATGGAGGGTGAATGTATGTGACTGTGTTTATATGGAGGGGGACTGTTTATATGGAGGGGGACTGTATGTGACTGTGTTTATATGGAGGGTGAATGTATGTGACTGTGTTTATATGGAGGGGGACTGTTTATATGGAGGGGGACTGTATGTGACTGTGTTTATATGGAGGGTGAATGTGTTTATATGGAGGGGGACTGGATGTGAATGTGTGTTTATATGGAGGGTGAATGTGTTTATATGGAGGGGGACTGGATGTGAATGTGTGTTTATATGGAGGGTGAATGTGTTTATATGGAGGGTGACTGTGTGTGAATGTGTTTATATGGAGGGTGACTGTATGTGAATGTGTTTATATGGAGGGGGACTGTGTTTATATGGAGGGGGACTGTATGTGAAGGTGTTTATTTGCAGGGTGACTGTGTTCATGTGTATATATGTGCAGGGTGACTGTGTTCATGTGTATATATGTGCAGGGTGACTGTGTTCATGTGTATATATGTGCAGGGTGACTATGTTCATGTGTATATATTTGCAGGGTGACTGTGTTCATGTGTTTTGTGATTTGTACCTATTTGCATGGGTGACTGAGTTCATGTGTTTCAGACAGGAGATGGAGATTTGAACATTTAACTCTCTTTGTACATGGACAGAGTTTGCTGGGAGGAGTTTCAGCTGGGACCAGGTCTGTCGACAGACCCTCTCTAGCTGGGAACGAGGTGTTCGACAGACCTCTCTAGCTGGGACGGGAGATGGACAGACCTCTCTCTAGAACTGGGACGGTCGAGGTCTTCGACAGACCTCTCTCTAGCTGGGACGGTCGAGGTCTGTCGACAGACCCTCTCTAGCTGGGAGGGTCGAGGTCTGTCGACAGACCTCTCTCTAGCTGGGACGGTCGAGGTCTGTCGACAGACCTCTCTCTAGCTGGGACGGTCGAGGTCTGTCGACAGACCTCTCTCTAGCTGGGACGGTCGAGGTCTGTCGACAGACCTCTCTCTAGCTGGGACGGTCGACAGACCTCTCTCTAGCTGGGACGGTCGAGGTCTGTCGACAGACCTCTCTCTGGGACGGCTGAGGTCTGTCGACAGACCTCTCTCTAGCTGGACAGACCTCTCTCTAGCTGGGACGGTTGAGGTACCTCTCTGTAGCTCTGATCTTTTTTCTGTGCTCCAGATGACCAAGAAGATCAAGAAGCTGGAGAAGGAGACGACTCTGTGGAGAACGAAGTGGGAGACCAACAATCAGGCTCTGCTACAGATGGCTGAGGAGGTGAGATGATGAGAAACTCTCCCAAAGGGCCATCTTACTTTATCATTTACTAATAGCAGCAGACATTTAAGAATATTTTGTACTGTAAAATTTCACAAAGTATCTCAATGAATGATGTCACTTAATTGTAGAATATCTGATGTTTAATGTCGTTGGCTGTTCGTCCTTTCCAGAAGACACTGCGGGACAAACATTACAAGGGTCTGCATGGGAAGCTGGAGTGCCTTGAGAAACTGTGCCAGGCTTTGCAGAAGGAGAGGGACGACCTCACCACCAAACTGGGAGACCTACAGTCAACAACTGAGGAGGAGGGGACGGGACCTCCAGACCCCCAGCCCAGCCAGGAGTCTACCCAGGATGAGATGTCTCCGCCTGGGAGGGGGGAAGAGACGCAGCCCCTTACTACCCCTGAACTGGAGCTGGAGTCCTCCACCACAGAGCAACTTGACAACTGAGCCACTAACCCCCTCTGCCTTTTGGAGGGTATATTTGAATACAGTATATCTTTTTTTGTGTGTTAAAGTTATAATTAAGATTAAAATGACTGCATTATTAACAATGAATATAATACTTTTTGCCCTGACTGTACATTGTAAAACTGGGCTTTGTGGTGAGCACGAGGCTCCCCCCTTTTCTACCACATTTGTATTTTCTTAGATGATTGTCTTCATGCTGTTGGTCAGTCACAGGGCTGTTGTTCAGCAGCTTTCTCGTGGTCAGTCACAGGGCTGTTGTTCAGCAGCTTTCCTGTGGTCAGTCACAGGGCTGTTGTTCAGCAGCTTTCCTGTGGTCAGTCACAGGGCTGTTGTTCAGCAGCTTTCCTGTGGTCAGTCACAGGGCTGTTGTTGTTCAGCAGCCTTCCTGTGGTCAGTCACAGGGCTGTTGTTGTTCAGCAGCCTTCCTGTGGTCAGTCACAGGGCTGTTGTTCAGCAGCTTTCCTGTGGTCAGTCACAGGGCTGTTGTTCAGCAGCTTTCCTGTGGTCAGTCACAGGGCTGTTGTTCAGCAGCTTTCCTGTGGTCAGTCACAGGGCTGTTGTTGTTCAGCAGCTTTCCTGTGGTCAGTCACAGGGCTGTTGTTGTTCAGCAGCTTTCCTGTGGTCAGTCACAGGGCTGTTGTTCAGCAGCTTTCCTGTGGTCAGTCACAGGGCTGTTGTTCAGCAGCTTTCCTGTGGTCAGTCACAGGGCTGTTGTTCAGCAGCTTTCCTGTGGTCAGTCACAGGGCTGTTGTTCAGCAGCTTTCCTGTGGTCAGTCACAGGGGGCAGCAGCTTTTGTTCAGTCACAGCTTTCAGCTTTCCTGTGGTCAGTCACAGGGCTGTTGTTCAGCAGCTTTCCTGTGGTCAGTCACAGGGCTTTCCTGTGGTGTCACAGGGCTGTTGTTCAGCAGCTTTCCTGTGGTCAGTCACAGGGCTGTTGTTCAGCAGCTTTCCTGTGGTCAGTCACAGGGCTGTTGTTGTTCAGCAGCTTTCCTGTGGTCAGTCACAGGGCTGTTGTTGTTCAGCAGCTTTCCTGTGGTCAGTCACAGGGCTGTTGTTGTTCAGCAGCTTTCCTGTGGTCAGTCACAGGGCTGTTGTTCAGCAGCTTTCCTGTGGTCAGTCACAGGGCTGTTGTTGTTCAGCAGCTTTCCAGTTGGACTAAAATTATACTTTTTCTTTCTCACGTCTCTGTGCAGCTTTCTTCCATTGAAAAATCTATATTTTGGATATTTTGGAGCTGTGGAATTGTAGTCAGATTAAATATCTTTTAGAACTCTTAACAGTGTTCAGATTAAATATATTTTGAACTGATATTGTAGTGGGATTTAAATTCTATCATATGCATATTGCTATATTAAAGGAGCCTTGTTGCATCGTCGTGACTAACTGAATCTAATCTCTGTCTAGGACCAGAAATAGCAGGGCATTGTACAGTAGAAGAGTTGCAAACATACAATGTTTATCTCAGAGCAGGTACCATAGATTTACTAGGATGGGAATTCCCAGTCAAGTCAATGTCGTAACATGATTGGTTGACTTGTATTTCTACGGCTGGGCCATTTCAGTCGTTGGCTTGTCATGATGGAATCTACTGTCTTTCTAATACCTCAACACTGGTGTTTAGTTTCAGTCAAGTCTCCTTTCTGCAGCACCTGGGACTTGGAAAGGAAACATCCCTGTCCTTTTAACATGAGACTGAGTCTGAAGGGTTAAATCTGTTCAGCTTTGACCAAGATGCCCTGCAGTCAACAGACGGCACGTTCAGTCATTGTAGGTTCCCGGTTTCTGCAGGAGGACCCCTGGTTCTGATGCTGCTGTATCTACAGGCTTTCCTGGTTTGTAATTTCAGTAGCCTGGTCCCAGATCTGTGTGTTGTCTGGTCCAACTTGACAAACAGCACAATAGCCTGGTCCCAGGTCTGTGTGTTGTCTGGTCCAACTTGACAAACAGCACAATAGCCTGGTCCCAGGTCTGTGTGTTGTCTGGTCCAACTTGACAAACAGCACAATAGCCTGGTCCCAGGTCTGTGTGTTGTCTGGTCCAATTTGACAAACAGCACAATAGCCTGGTCCCAGGTCTGTGTTGTCTGGTCCAATTTGACAAACTGTTCACAATAGCCTGGTCCCAGGTCTGTGTGTTGTCTGGTCCAACTTGACAACTGTTAAGGGCTCACTGGGTCATTTCTCCAATGGTTAAGATACCTCCACAATAGCACTGGGTCAATTTACCCAATGGTTAAGGGCTCACTGGGTCATTTATCCAATGGTTAAGGGCTCACTGGGTCATTTATCCAATGGTTAAGGGCTCACTGGGTCATTTATCCAATGGTTAAGGGCTCACTGGGTCATTTATCCAATGGTTAAGGGCTCACTGGGTCATTTATCCAATGGTTAAGGGCTCACTGGGTCATTTACCCAATGGTTAAGGGCTCACTGGGTCATTTACCCAATGGTTAAGGGCTCACTGGGTCATTTACCCAATGGTTAAGGGCTCACTGGGTCATTTACCCAATGGTTAAGGGCTCACTGGGTCATTTACCCAATGGTTAAGGGCTCACTGGGTCATTTATCCAATGGTTAAGGGCTCACTGGGTCATTTACCCAATGGTTAAGGGCTCACTGGGTCATTTACCCAATGGTTAAGGGCTCACTGGGTCATTTATCCAATGGTTAAGGGCTCACTGGGTCATTTACCCAATGGTTAAGGGCTCACAATGTAATTGTACTTCTGTGTGATCATTTGGTTGGAGAAGTCAGTGAGGCACTTTACTGCAGACACTGTGGGCCTTCAGGAACTGGGTCTGCTTGGATAACTTGGTTGTGTTCCAGACCAGTGAACATTTATATGGGACGTAATGTTCCTTGGGCTCCAAATAGGCTTCTTTCTATTCCTTATGTTTTGTTAATAGACAGAAATTGGTTTTATTTCTGGAAGCAAAAAGACACATGGATTTATAAGGTGCCTTGTCATCTTATACTTTATACTGGAAAAATGTGATTTGCATTTTTTTTTATACAAACGAAACATATGTAATTCAAACACGATGCAAACGTTCACTAAGAACTTATTTGGCATTGGAGATACTTGCCGACAATGTGAAAATGTAACCAATCTCTTGTAATGAGAATGATGGTGGTTTTGGGCCCCAGGTCAGGGTTGTGTTCATTAGGCATCAAACAAGAAAACAAATTGAAACTGGGTTCAATCACTGAAACTGTTTCCAGCTGCAAAATATTTAAACCGTGATCGGATCCGTGCCCTAATAAACACTACCCAGGTTCCCCTATTGGCCCGATCACCCGGTCATCGACCTGAACCTCATATCACCAGCTTACATTGTCTTTTGTTTTCTTGTGAAGTCATAAGGATGTAATTCAGAGCACAGCCCCTGAAGTTTTAAACGTGAATGTTAAGATGGGTCCAAGCCACGGTTTGGGGGGATACTGCATCTTAACCTCAAGTCTAAATCAAGTTCAATACTTTACTGTGTGATGTGGTCCAGGCCAGTTGGATGTAGCCTGAGTCCATCTGCTTGGGCTATTATGCCAACTCATTGTCATGCTAAATGTTTGGCTTGACTGACAGCAATGATGTAGGCAAAAAGCACAAACAGACTGGCACTCAGGCTATTGTGGATGCCCGCCAGTTAAACTCAGGTTACGTAAAGACATCTACCTCTGCAGGTGAGAACTGTGAAAGCAGAGCTAGTTCATGTTCAGAAAGCTTTGGGCCCACATTCCCCTTTAAGATTGTGAAATGTTCTTATAGTCCTGTCTCTCACTTTTCAATAAACTATTTTGTAGTATTTCAAACTTGGTTGTCATTTTAATTTCCTAGTTTGCTCGATGTTTAAATTGGTCTTGTGAATGAAGTTAATTTCTAGGCAGTACACACACACACAACCTTGCGTGGCTTCCCAGACTCCTTGCTCTGGCCAAACACTATGCCCACGGACGTTAGTTTTTCCGTCTGGCTCAGTAACTCCGACACATTCTGATTGGTCCAACCCATCGGTTCCTGGAACCAGAATACAAGTAAATTGGCATTTCGAGAAGTCGTCATTGGCTTTGATACTCAAATGGTCCAATCGCCGACTTTGAAGCCCCTGGAGTAATTTGTGGCGATGTCAGTCTGGAGAACAGCACAGTGGCGATGTCAGTCTGATATGTGGAGAACAGCACCGTGGCGATGTCAGTCTGTGGAGAACAGCACAGTGGCGATGTCAGTCTGTGGAGAACAGCACAGTGGCGATGTCAGTCTGTGGAGAACAGCACAGTGGCGATGTCAGTCTGGAGAACAGCACAGTGGCGATGTCAGTCTGATATGTGGAGAACAGCACAGTGGAGAACAGCACAGTGGCGATGTCAGTCTGGAGAACAGCACCGTGGCGATGTCAGTCTGATATGTGGAGAACAGCAGTGGCGATGTCAGTCTGATATGTGGAGAACAGCAGTGGCGATGTCAGTCTGATATGTGGAGAACAGCACAGTGGCGATGTCAGTCTGATATGTGGAGAACAGCACCGTGGCGATGTCAGTCTGTGGAGAACAGCACAGTGGCGATGTCAGTCTGGAGAACAGCACAGTGGCGATGTCAGTCTGGAGAACAGCACCGTGGCGATGTCAGTCTGTGGCGAACAGCACAGTGGCGATGTCAGTCTGGAGAACAGCACAGTGGCGATGTCAGTCTGATATGTGGAGAACAGCACAGTGGAGAACAGCACAGTGGCGATGTCAGTCTGGAGAACAGCACCGTGGCGATGTCAGTCTGTGGAGAACAGCAGTGGCGATGTCAGTCTGATATGTGGAGAACAGCACAGTGGCGCTGTCAGTCTGATATGTGAAGAACAGCACAGTGGCGATGTCAGTCTGTGGAGAACAGCACCGTGGCGATGTCAGCCTGATATGTGGAGAACAGCACAGTGGCGATGTCAGTCTGTGGCGAACAGCACCGTGGCGATGTCAGTCTGATATGTGGCGAACAGCACCGTGGCGCTGTCAGTCTGTGGCGAACAGCACCGTGGAATAATTCAGTTGGAGTCCGTAAATGGGTTACATTTTCTTAGGCGATTTATAGAAAACAGAAGAAACGCAATTAATTTTAAAAGTTACAAAAAGTACTTTATTGCAATTTATGCACAAAACAGAAATCCAAGGTTCAAAATGATTTAGTCACTTGCCTCGAAGTCAAAGCAGAAACGATACCAAAGGAAATCCTTATTTAGACAGGTGGAAAACAACCCTGCTTTACCAAGTGCATTTGTTGAACTGTCCACCTGCTTGGTTCAGTGACATTCCACTCAGATGAGATTATCCTTTTATAAACAACTTCTATACACTTTGGACCAGTTTCCTGGACAGAGTGCCTAGTCTTGGACTAAGAAGCACAGCCAATTGTGAATATCCATTGAACATGCTTTTAAGTTAAGAACTACGCTTAAATCTGTGTTCAGGAAACCAGCCCTTTGTACCTGTAAGGGCTGCTTGATCAATATACCAAACCAAATCCAGAAGAATGCTTCTATATGGGAAACAGAATGTCTGTCAGGTAGAGCTGGAGGCTACAATGTGAAATACTGTACAAGAGGAGAGAGATGCACCAGGAGGTGGTTGGTGGGTTGGACTGGGGTAAGGTGGGGTGGAGTAGGCGGTTACGACCCTTGACCCTCCAGCTCTGAAGCAGGGGTGTCAGGCTCCTCATCATTATAGATGTTCTCAGCCTAGAGAAGGAAATTGTTACATCAATTAAAGGATTTACAATTACTCTAACTGATTAATAGGAGCAGACTTCTTGAATTAGCTTTAAACAAAAAATGTAGACAAAAGTTAGAAAACAACCAGGGTTAAGTTTTGTGAAAGTGCAGAAGCAAACGTGGTACTTCAACATTACTCACCATTTGCCAAACCTGCATGATGTTATCCTCGGAGACGGAGCAGATGACCCATGGCTCGTTGGGGTTCCATGTGAAATCAGAAATCTTCGCTGTGTGTCCTCCATGGATGAACTGACGAGATAAAACAAGTCCGCAGGATGAGCAATATGCCAAAATATAACCTCCCTATAGGCCACCTGTCCCATTGGCTACTCCTCGCTGGTTATTTAAAAGCTCAGGGGTAGGGTTGCAAAACTGGCAACTTTCCCAGAAACGTCATGGTTTTCCCAGGATTCCTGGAATTCTGAAAGAACAGGCTGGAAATCCAGGGAATATTTGGGAAAGTTGACATTTCTACAACCCTACTAAGGAGATAAAGGTCATTGTGGATGATGGGTCTATCACTCACCAGGAGTTCTGGAGGTCCGTCCTCTGCATCTTCAGCAGACTGTTCCTCTCCAATTTTACTGGGGACCGACAAGACAAAACCATTTCAACATCATCCTATTAGACTACAGTGTTGATCACACACACACACACACACACACACACACACCCCCAAGGGCGCTGAGCAAACGAACCAAAAATGCTAGTCCAGTCAACATGCCCTGTGGTCAGTCTTTACCTGAGATCCCATACGTTGAGCCTCCTATCTGTTCCACTGGAAGCCAGAATGGTTTCGTTGTGAGGGGACCATTGCACCTGCCAAAGAAGTCAGTAAAGCACTGTCAGTGCAATAAACTCCAGCTCAGCACAACGTCTACGAGGGACACCAACACTTGGAAAAAGAGATGGGAAATCAATGCGATCTACCCTGGGTTAAATAAAAATAGAAAGTTGAATGGGACGCCAACAAACCCTGGTAACTTATCCAGACTCTCAATCCTATTGGTTCAGAGGCATTGAGATGTTCACTATTTATGGAGTATTACCTGGAAGATTTCATCCTTGTGCGATTCAAACGAGTGGAGCTTCAGTTTGAGGTTACGCAGATCCCAGAGAGCAACAGTCTGTTACACAAAAAGGAGAAAGAAAACATTTAGTAACGTTAAATATATTAGAACGTATTCTTGGACTACCGCCCAGTAGGAAATACACTTCCTGGTCATGTGATTTGTGACCTGACCACTTTGACCAACACCATTGTGCACAAACTTTATTTAACTAGACAAGTCAGTTAAGAACAAATTCTTATTTTCAATGACGGCCTAGGAACAGTGGGTTAACTGCCTGTTCAGGGGCAGAACGACATTTATACCTTGTCAGCTCGGGGGTTTGAACTTGCAATCTTCCGGTTACTAGTCTAACTACTAGGCTACGACACTCAAGCACTTGAGGTGAGACGGACTGATTGTGTTTATCAAAGAAAATAATAATAAATAGGTACAGACCTTGTCTGCAGAGCCGGTGGCCAGGATGAACTCGCTGTAGGGGTTGAAGGACAGACAGTTGACCTCTGCAGTGTGGGCGTCCACTGCATGGCTGGGCTTGGACGTGTTGTTGGACCGTGTGTCCCAGCTGAGACAGATGTCAAAGGTTAATGACTTTTCCCACTTGCCCCCCCCCCTTCCAGCATAGGCAAAAATCCCGCGCCACATCTATAGGCACAAGGACTGTTCA
The DNA here is from genome assembly GCF_021184085.1 of Oncorhynchus gorbuscha. Classification (NCBI taxonomy): domain Eukaryota; kingdom Metazoa; phylum Chordata; class Actinopteri; order Salmoniformes; family Salmonidae; genus Oncorhynchus; species Oncorhynchus gorbuscha. Next base: position 220,548 of record NW_025745848.1, on the reverse strand, counting down.
TACCCCTCTTGTTGATGGAGAGAATTTCAGGTTTAAAGTTTATTTTGGCATGGGGTACAATTTAACATTTTGCCAGTTTTAAAGCCAATTGTTTTTCTATACACTTTGCGATGTTTAATGTGTATTCATGTGAAATGACAACAATCTATGGGCTAAAAAACCTTAACATTAGCTGACATGGGCTAGTTGATCTGGACATTTCTGACAAGTTATAAATAGCTACGGTATTCAATGACTGGAATAGTGATGGACTACCCTATTTCAGAACTGCACCTTCTAGTATTACAACAATGACTGGAATAGTGATGACTACCCTATTTCAGAACTGCACCTTCTAGTATTACAACAATGACTGGAATAGTGATGGACTAGTGATGGACTACCCCATTTCAAAACTGCACCTTCTAGTATTACAACAATGACTGGAATAGTGATGGACTACCCCATTTCAGAACTGCACCTTCTAGTATTACAACAATGACTGGAATAGTAATGACTACCCTATTTCAGAACTGCACCTTCTAGTATTACAACAATGACTGGAATAGTGATGGACTACCCCATTTCAAAACTGCACCTTCTAGTATTACAACAATGACTGGAATAGTGATGGACTACCCCATTTCAGAACTGCACCTTCTAGTATTACAACAATGACTGGAATAGTGATGGACTACCCCATTTCAGAACTGCACCTTCTAGTATTACAACAATGACTGGAATAGTAATGACTACCCTATTTCAGAACTACACCTTCTAGTATTACAACCTTCAAGAGTAAGTTTAAAGCCATTCTGAGTTCCTTATAAATAAAAACTGAATTAAGGGAAAGACAGTTAAGAGAATCAGATCCTTCCATCCAGTTCAAATCACTTTTCCTTTCAGAGATCTTCTTGTGTGGAAAGCTTAAGGCAACACACTGTACATAAAACACACTGGACGTAATGATTAGTTACAACTTGAAAGTATCAGATTGTGTAAAAATACATTGAGAGTAGAAAAATTATAAACAGAGAAGGCTCACTCACATCATGAGTTTCTGGTCGTCGGCCACAGAGCCAAACAGTGATTCGTGGAGCAGGTGCCAGGACACGTCCTCCACCACTGCAGTGTGGCCGGTGAAGATGGTCTTAGCATCCACTATCTTCCCTCCTTAGGACCAGCACCGATGTCCCACAGGCAGATCGTCTGGAGATTAAACATGTCAGTGCACTTCTTAACAACACAATATATAGTAGTTCATATAGCATTTGTCTAGATCTAATGAGTTTGCTTAATAAAAATACAAAAACACTTTCATTTTCAGTGAAAACCACAATCTAGCTTGAAATGATTAAAAACGCACAGGGGAAAATGTTGTGCTGACGGAGTGTAGAGAGAGACACTTACGTGGTCATCAGAAGCACTGAGCAGGTTGCCACTGAGGTTGGGGTTCCAGGACAGGCCGTAGCCCTCCTTCTGGTGGCCCGCAGGCGCAGGTCTGGGCTGCACTCACCACTGGGGTCTATGAGAGGGAGAGACAAGATGGTAGAAAAATGTTAAGACCAGAAAAGGGTCAAATGCATATCAAGTTACTACTTTCAGGAACCGGATTTATGTTTTCCTGGTCAGATGGAATCGTTCCAAAAGTGCAGACTCAAACATTTGAATCACGTCCAATAGCATTTTGATTTGTTTTAAAGAGCAGTGATCTATTTACCAGATGTGTATTGTCTTACCTGGTTTGGAAGGGTGCTTGGTGTAGTCAAAGACCAGTACGTCTGAGGTGGGGGTCTTGGTAGCAATGATGCAGGGGTTCTGAGGCATGTACCTGGCCCGGTTCACTTCACCCTCGTGGTTTATCTTGATCTCAATCTCTATCTTTCCACTCACGGATCCAAAACCTCCAAATTCTGAGGAAGAAATACTGCATGTTCAGCATATTTTCTCAAGAGAAAATGTTCACTGTGCCGGTAACATCTTGACTTATAATATGCATATAAGGCCAGATTCCCAGACACAAAAAACACAATGGAAAATGTCTATTAAATCCGGGACTAGGCTTAATGTGTCCGGGAGACCATCCTACGATGAACATACCTGCTCCTTTTTCACTGTCGTAGTGGGAAGCGTCAAACTGGGCGTCATCGTTGGGGACCTGTACGCTGGCGATCACCAGGTGATTCTGCTCATCTGACGTGTGAGTTCCCAGTACCAGTCTGTGGACCGCATAGTCCTTTCCATCCGGCCTGCACAGAGAGACACATTAAATACGGTCCTTGTGTGTGTGTCTGGAATGGCACACTATTCCTAGAGTGCACTACTTTTGACAAGAGACCTATAGTCAAAAGTAGTGCACTGCTATGTCAGAAGACACCACATGGCAAAATAACATGCTTTTCTAGACTAAACTAGAATGGCTGACAAAGAAGGCCAGGTTGGTAGAGAGAACAATACAATGTTCAGTATATTAGGTAGGTCAGCACACAGTTTTATGTTGAGCGCAACAAGAGGAACAGAAATGGTGACGTAGCATTGGCTACTGTACCTGTTGACGTCAGGTAGCCACTGCACAGTGAGACTGGGCCACTCCAGCGCGTGGGTCATCACCAGGTCATAGAGGAAAGGAGTATTCTTCTTCCAGATTTTGTATTCTTCATTGATCACACGCTCCTCAACTGCATCGTCGTACACTAGAACAGTAAAAGAAGCATCACTTACATAAGACTACAATGGACAGTTACTACCAAGGCTAGTGTAACGTTGGGATTTACTGCATTCCTGTACCCTCGGGCCAGTTGTGCCTCATTTGCATGTTACACAAGCAAGCAGGCGGACTGTCAATGTGAGCTAGATAGTTTATCTTGCTAAATAAATCTATTAGTTAGCCATCTAAATTCTCAACTTATGGAGCACAGATAGTAAACCCAGGCCGAACGTATGCAGCCTGTACTGGTTAGCATAGCTAGCTAACAGACCGCACTTTTCATTTGGCTATGCATCCAGCCGCGCACACAAAGCATGCATGAAATGAACCGAGCCCACCAATTCCCTACCTTCTTTATCCGCCATGTTTGGGTTTTAGGGGATCCTGCAATTGTAGGTCACCCGTGGGTTTGCCCGAAAGCAAGGTAACTAGGTAGCTATTCTATATTATTCGCAAAAGGCCAAAACACAGCGGAATTTGTTGACCACTCAAAATCCCTCTTTCTTTTATGCGCGCATCCGAGGATGGAGAGCACAGCGCATGCGTTCTCACAACATCGTAGTAACGGCGCGTGCGCAGACATGACCAGGAAGTGATTTATCATCGAACAATCTAAAAATTAATTCGTTCGCTGAACATTTTCGAAGAGAAATGTAAAAGTTTATGGCAACAGTACAACGGAACGATTCATACGGTGCAAGTAATTTTCGTTTGAAACGATTTTGACAAACATTTCAAACGAAGAGGGACATTTTCAACTTTGACCCCTGACGAATTGAATGAGTTTTCTGCAAAATGGCAGCATCAATACCTTCTGCGGTGTCAGCACCCTCATTGGGGTATGTTAAGATAATTGGCGTTAATCTGATGTTGTTATGTCATGTAAATTTAATTGATATGCATGGTGGTGCCAAAGAATCACACCGTAGTGCTGTAAATGATCTAGTTATGGTAGTCAAGTAGATAACTAACGTTAGCAAGCTCGCAGTGACTGTGTTGACAAACACTGACTAGATAGTAACTTAGACAACCCATGCCTTGTTATATTTTCCCACAGTCAAAAACGCAGGGCATCTTTGAAGAAGAAAGAAAGAAGAAAACGAAAACGCCAAGCCCTCGCCAAAGCCCAAATCAGAGAATCTGGTGGTATGTCACAGTGGATATATTTGAAAATCCTACATGATATTCTCTCTACTACTAGCCAGTTGTTTATAATTCCCGACGGGGACTATGTATTCTGAATGTCTAACCATCCACTGACGAGCTCTAATTCATCTCCCTAAACACTTAGAAAATGGAGATGATTCTCCACCAGAACAAGATGATGATGAAGAGGAAAGGAAGGCTGAGGAAGAAAGGTAGCAAATATTTCTACAGTTTTAAGTTGATGAGCAATGGCACTTTTCAGTGTCTGTAATATTGTTCCATGTGTCCTGTATTAAAAAAATTGTAAGACTCCAATCAACTGTTCTCTCTGCTACCGCACGGCAAGCGGTACTGTAGCGCCAAGTCCGGGACCTAAAGGCTGAACAACCAATCAAATACCCCCCTCCATCTGTTTTTACACTGCTGCTACTCACTGTTTATTATCCATGCATAGTCACTTTTACAAATGACCTGGACTAACCTGTACCCCCACACATTGACTCGGTACTGGTATCCCCTGTGTATAGCCTCGTTATGTAAATCTATTGTTATGTTTTGATAGTTAAAAAAACAAAGAATTATTGTACTGCATTGTTGGTTAAGGGCTTGTAAGTTAGCATTTTACGGTAACCTGTTGTGTTCGGCGCATGTGACAAATAAAATGTGTTTTTGATTCAGACGGCGCCTAGATCAGGAGTGGCTGGAGAGGGAGAGGCTGGCCCAGCAGGAATTCAGACTCCGGTGGGAGAGGGAAGACGCTGCAAGGAAGAGACAGGAGGAAGAGGAGGTACAGAACTGTCACAATGTAGAATGGCACCCTATTCCCTAAGTTTAACCAGAACTCGGGCCAAATGAAGTGCCCCCCCCATGCTTCACTGAAATAATGTGTGTAACCGCTTTCCATGTCTGCAGGCGAGGATAAAGCAGGAATGGGAGGCCCAGCAGAGGAGAGAGGAAGAGGAGAAGGAGCAGAAGAAACAGGAGAAGAGAGACAGAGAGGTGAAACGTGCACCAGGAGGATAAACGCACAATGGAAGAGCTACATATCCTCTTCCTTTTGTATTTTGGTCACACAATGGTTTTAACATAAGAAATATTACACAGTAACGTGTCTTTTGTGTGAGAAAGAAGTGTTTTTGCCTCAGACATCCACTTTTATCCACGTGTTTTTCCTTAACTGTGATACACGCAAAGACCTTAACTAAGATACACACAAAGAGGGACACTCCTACAGGTCTGTGCTGCCATGGGACAAGGATGTATCTTTTATCTGTGGATTTGTTTCCTCATGTCTTCTGGTTATTCTCATACTGCTCAGGGACAAAATACACACACACACACACACCTTTGCAGTTCTTATGTCTAGTGTCTTTGTACAAAGGCATATTTTGTGGCTCGCTTTCAACCGCTGGTAAGAGATTCTTGACTTGCAGTAACAGACATCCAGATATGCCACTGCAGGTTTTCACCAGCCCATCCTATGTTTGCACCATTTATAGGAAGCTGTACAGAAAATGTTGGACCAGGCTGAGAGTCAGGTAGGAAAATCACAAACCAACTTGATGTTTGGAAAGGAGTCTTGACCGTCTTTGATGGAACATTTTTCTGTAAAGCAGCTAGGTGCAATTATTACAGAAACAAACCTATTCTACTTCCTGTTTTGCGTGTAGCTGGAGAATGGGGGTCCCTGGAGAAACCCTGAGGCTCCAGATTTCGGTACGGAGCAAGACCGGGCTAACTGTCCCTTCTTCCTCAAAACTGGAGCCTGCCGCTTCGGCGACAGGTTGGTAATGGTTCTAAATAGGAACACATTTCATTTTTTTATTATTTTTTTATAAATATACATTTTTTATTTGTATTTTTATAATTATAATTTATTTTTTTATTTGTATTTTTATAATTATAATTTATTTTTTTATTTGTATTTTTATAATTATAATTTATTTTTTTATTTGTATTTTTATAATTATAATTTATTTTTTATTTTTATAATTATAATTTATTTTTTATTTTTATAATTATAATTTATTTTTTATTTTTATAATTATAATTTATTTCTTATTTGTATATTTATAATTTTTTGTTTTTAATATTATTACTATAATTATTTGTATTATTATTTTTAGCTAGGATAGTCCAACACCTTTTTCCAGGGAGTCCTGGGAAGTGCATTCTTGTTGATTTTCCTTAAATGAGGCTCATCTTTCAGAATACTGCATAGCACAGTCATTTGTATACCATATTTTCTTTATATTAGCGTTTAACTAATGAAATCTTCTGCTCACCTGATTGGTCAGGTGCTCTCGTAAGCATGTCCACCCCCCGTCCAGCCCTACTCTGATGATCCGGGGGATGTTTGCGACTTTCGGGATGGACCAGAGGTCACGGGACGACTACGATACAGACGCCTGTCTGGAGCACAGCGAGGAGGAGGTACAACAGCAGTTTGTGGATTTCTACGAGGATGTACTTCCTGAGTTCAGGACTGCTGGCAAGGTGGTGCAGTTTAAGGTGAATATGATGTTTGTCTTGCTGGACTAGAAGGAGTGATTCAATGGAAAGGAGACCTATCCACTCTTGAGGGGCAATGAATCAAACTCCTCTCTCGTTTTGTCTCTGTCTTCAGGTCAGCTGCAACTTTGAGCCACATTTGAGAGGAAATGTTTATGTCCAGTTTGACACGTAAGTAAACTAAGCAGCTTATAAAAATGGTCTGATAGGTTTTGTAGGCGAAGAAACAACGGTGTTTCTCAATTTTGAGTAATCAAGTAGTGTATCGGTCTATTTTTCTCTTTGCTGTCTGTGTCTTTAGAGAGGAGCAGTGCAGAGAGGCCTTCGTGATGTTCAATGGAAGATGGTACGCTGGTAAACAGCTCCAGTGTGAGTTCTCTCCTGTCACCAGATGGAAGACTGCTATATGTGGTGAGTGAATGGAGCACAAAAGTACAACTGAGAACCACAATACACCTACCTACACGGATGTGTACAGAATCATGCTAGTCATAAGTTGTGTATATCATTAAGACCCTGGTATTTGTTTGATTGCCGTGATCCTCCACAGGTTTGTTCGACCGACAGAAGTGTCCGAAAGGAAAGCACTGCAACTTTCTGCACGTGTACCGTAACCCTGGAAATGAGTTCTGGGAGGCGGACAGGGACCTGCACATGTCCCCCGACCGGGAGGAGGAGGTACCGGGTCTTTCGCTGGGGGCCGGTTCTCTGAGAGAAGTAACCGCTCCTCGTGGACCGAGAGGTCACAGAGCCGACGGGGGAGAGGAGCAGGAGGAGTAGGAGCAGGGAGAGCAGAATAGCCCAAAGGAGAGATAGTCTTCAGAGTGACAGGTCTTGGACCAGTCGTAGCAGCACAAGACCCAGGTCGAGGAGTAGGGACAGAGACCGGCGGGATGGGAGCAGAGATAGGAGGGACAGAGACCGGCGGGATGGGAGCAGAGATGGGAGGGACAGAGGCAGGAGCAGGGACAGAGATGGGAGGGACAGAGGCAGGAGCAGGGACAGAGATGGGAGGGACAGAGGCAGGAGCAGGGACCGAGACCGGCAGGATGGGAGCAGAGACCGAGATGGGGGCAAGAGAGAGGGGTGGAGGGGTTCACCCACAGAGGCTAGTAGGGGGAGATCCAGATCAGCCAGCCCTGGGGAGTCCTCTAAGAGGAAGAGACAGGGGAGCAGGAGCCCTGGAGAGTCCTCTAAGAGGAAGAGACTTGGGAGCAGGAGCCCTGGAGAGGCCTCTAAGAGGAAGAGACAGGGGAGCAGGAGCCCTGGAGAGGCCTCTAAGAGGAAGAGACTTGGGAGCAGGAGCCCTGGAGAGGCCTCTAAGAGGAAGAGACAGGGGAGCAGGAGCCCTGGAGAGGCCTCTAAGAGGAAGAGACAGGGGAGCAGGAGCCCTGGGAAAACATCCCAAAAAGACAAGCAGCCAGCCAACGACAGCAGCGACACAGCTCCATCACGCCACAAACACTCCAAAAAAAGGAAAAAGAAGAAGAGCAAGAGGAGGAAACCCAAGAGGGACAAAAAGAGCCAGTCGGCTGGGGGTCAGAGTTCATCTGCAGAGTCAGGGAAGGAGTCTTGGGACGAGGAGAAACCCTCTCCAAACCTTGTAGACAGCAGTACACGGACTCCTCATGAGGTAGACAACACTACCCAGGAGACTGTGGATGTAGACAACACGACCCAGGAGACTGTGGATGTAGACAACACTACCCAGGAGACTGCTAGGGTAAATACCATACTTAGTCTCATGTTGTCTGAGTCTCTTGTGAATGCCAATGCAGTCACTTCAGACATACAGACCCAGGTCAAGGAGGAGCCTGAGGATCCCTGTCCACCTATTGTCCCCTCTCCTAGCCCTGGGGATGTGGACATCGCTCAGCCTCCTGGGGCCACTGACAACAGTACTCCTGAGGCAAACACACTCTCCCCAGACCTCCATAGTATCTTCCTCAAGCGGGAGTATCCCTCTCTACCCAGTGTGCCTGAAGAGGAATGTGAACAGGATGGACCTGAGACGCTGCCTGATTCCCCTGACTGCTATGACCCATAGCAGAATGAAATGTGTTCTGTATGGACGTCACCATGACTGCTATGACCCATAGCAGAATGACATGTGTTCTGTATGGACGTCACCATGACTGCTATGACCCATAGCAGAATGACATGTGTTCTGTATGGACGTCACCATGACTGCTATGACCATAGCAGAATGACATGTGTTCTGTATGGCTATGACTGCTATGACCCATAGCAGAATGACATGTGTTCTGTATGGACGTCACCATGACTGCTATGACCCATAGCAGAATGACATGTGTTCTGTATGGACGACATGACTGCTATGACCATAGCAGAATGACATGACTGCTATGACCCATAGCAGAATGACATGTGTTCTGTATGGACGTCACCATGACTGCTATGACCCATAGCAGAATGACATGTGTTCTGTATGGACGCCACCATGACTGCTATGACCCATAGCAGAATGACATGTGTTCTGTATGGACGTCACCATGACTGCTATGACCCATAGCAGAATGACATGTGTTCTGTATGGACGCCACCATGACTGCTATGACCCATAGCAGAATGACATGTGTTCTGTATGCCACCATGACTGCTATGACCCATAGCAGAATGAAATGTGTTCTGTATGGGACATGACTACTATCACCATGACTGCTATGACCCATAGCAGAATGACATGTGTTCTGTATGGACGTCACCATGACTGCTATGACCCATAGCAGAATGACATGTGTTCTGTATGGACGTCACCATGATGTGTTCTGCTATGACCCATAGCAGAATGACATGTGTTCTGTATGGACGTCACCATGACTACTATGGGCATTTTGAAGTGTACACTGTTTATGCATTGACTGTTTTAAATCTTCACCAATGCACTGCTCAACCTAGCTTTACAAATGTTAGTTTGTTCCAAATGTAAAGATGTGACTATTAAATGTTTTTTATACAGTATGTGTATTTTTATTGCCAAAAGTAACTCGTGAGCATTTGCTCTTTGACCTACAATTGAACCTTGTTTCTTCCACACACTTTACATTTTCTGTGAAAAAGGCCAGGCAAAACAACCGTTCTGCTAATCCATAGACATATTGTTTTAATGATTTACAGTATGAGAGAACTGAAGTAGTGACAGTTGTCTGTGTAAAATAAAATGCAATACTTTGAAATGATTCATAATGTACACAGGAGCAAGACATGGTGCCCTATTCCTATTTAGTGCACTTCTTCATAGGCTCTGGCCAAAAGTAGTGCACTATGTAGGGAATAGGGTGCCATTTGGGATATCACCACAGTTAAAGAGCAAATACAGTACAAGCTGAAAGAGAACATTAAATGTCCTCACAGGACACCATTCTGGTCATTGGTGAAGGAGCAGTCTGTACGGTAGACAGGGAATTGCAACAGGTTTAGGCTTCTTTAACCAATGGTTTTTGTAAACAATTCAATAACTGGTAATTCAATAATGTCCGTGTGCACTAATTCAATAACTGGTCATGTCCATGTGCACTAAGCACAGGCAGTGATATAGTGGGAGTACCTCATGATTTGTGCTTCAATTGTCACAACCTTCCTCAATAACAAGTAGCCTGTTATGATTCAAACAGAATATTCCAGTTTCACGATCACTTCATGAACAGAATTCAGGTCAGAACCAGGCTACGAATCAAGTGCCCTAAATGCATTTTCATTGACAGTTAAAACATTGTGTGATGAAGACAAGTTCGATTAGTAACAGAATCCCTTTTTGTTCATTTTCACTAGTGTTACTCTTCCCTTGCCTTATAAAGCATGCAGAGTGGGAGGAGTTACTCTTCCCTTGCCTTATAAAGCATGCAGAGTGGGAGGAGTTACTCTTCCCTTGCCTTATAAAGCATGCAGAGTGGGCGGAGTTACTCTTCCCTTGCCTTTTAAAGCATGCAGAGTGGGCGGAGTTACTCTTCCCTTGCCTTATAAAGCATGCAGAGTGGGCGGAGTCACTCTTCCCTTGACTTTTAAAGCATGCAGAGTGGGCGGAGTTACTCTTCCCTTGCCTTATAAAGCATGCAGAGTAGGCGGAGTTACTCATCCCTTGCCTTTTAAAGCATGCAGATAGGCGGAGTTACTCATCCCTTGCCTTTTAAAGCATGCAGAGGCGGAGTTACTCATCCCTTGCCTTTTAAAGCATGCAGAGTGGGCGGAGTTACTCTTCCCTTGCCTTATAAAGCATGCAGAGTAGGCGGAGTTACTCATCCCTTGCCTTTTAAAGCATGCAGAGTAGGCGGAGTCCCCAGTGTTACTCCTCTCTTGCCTTTTAATGCATGCAGAGTGGGCGGAGTCCCCAGTGTTACTCTTCCCTTGCCTTTTAAAGCATGCAGAATGGGAGGAGTCCCAGGTGTGTTTGTGCTGTCTTCCCAACTGAACATATTGAACGACACAGGAGGTAGCAAGACAGCACAAAGATCTGGGACTCAGGCTATACAGAGCAAGGCTTGGGTCAATTCTATTTAAATTCAGGAATACACTGATATTCCAATGCACATTTCCTTCAATGAGTAAAAAAAGTGTAAATTGGTTTACTTTCTGAATTGATAGGAATTTAAATAGAATTGACCCCAACCCTGAGAGAGCACATATTTTCCCCCTAAACACCATTTATCTTCAAAACGATATGATTATAACACAGTGTTCTTTGGTCAAACAATGAAAGAATGAACATGAATACTTTTAAACTGTAACACTTCTTTAAAAATACTGACATCCTTTTGCTTTCTTTTACTTGTGAACATCCCATTGAAGTAAAAAAAGGGGTTTCTTACTCTTTATGATATACTTTTGAATTGTTTTAAATTCTCTAGACGAGACTGGAGTTAAAATGCCCGTCACGGACATGTCACGTACAACAGAAACACTGACTTAAGGAAGGTGGGTGAGATTTCAGGTATTATTGGTGTCGTCTGTGGCCACTGGCTGCATGTACCCCAGGGGTTTCAAAAGGTGAGTGTTTGACGAGGTACAAAAAAAAACAAGGAACAGACAGTTGGCACAAGTAACATTAACAACATGATAAGAGTTTTAGTACAAGACAACACTACAGCACATCAAAGGAGCGAGAACAAGATGTTTGGGCCCCGTGAAAGAGAGAGAGAGAATAAAGAGAGGGAGATAGTTGGGGCAGTGATGGAGGGAGTTTATGTCAGGCCAATCTCCTCCAGGACACTCCGTGGGGCTTCAGCTTCCTAAAGGAGGGAGGGAACAGACAAGAGGACAGTTGAGAAGGATAAAACACTGTAGTCAGTCTGAAGATGGACCAGTTTGATTGGTTTATGGATTGCATACAAGAAAACAGGTGTTTGAAGCCTAAATGCAATGACTTGAGTAACTGCTCCAACGCCACGATTAAATACAGCAGATCAGGTAGATGTAACACTTACTTTGGCATCCTAGCAGGAGGTGAAGCACGGAGAGAGAGAGAAAAGCACTGTTTGAATACAACTGACCGCAAGACCAGCTGATGTAAATCAGAGGAGGCTGCTGGGGGGGAGGACGGCTCATAATAAATGGCTGCAATGGAGCGAATGGAAGGGTATCAAATCATGTGGGGCGGCAGGGTAGCCTAGTGGTTAGAACGTTGGGCTAATAACCGGAAGGTTGCAAGTTCAAATCCCTGAGCTGACTGTCGTTCTGCCCCTGAACAGGCAGTTAACCCACGGTTCCTAGGCCGTCATTGAAAATAAGAATTTGTTTTAACTGACTTGCCTGGTTAAATAAAGATTAAAATAAATGTATTTGATACCATTCCACTGATTCAGATCCAGACATTACCACGAGCCCGTCCTCCCCAGACATTACCACGAGCCCGTCCTCCCCAGACATTACCACGAGCCCGTCCTCCCCAGACATTACCACGAGCCCGTCCTCCCCAGACATTACCACGAGCCCGTCCTCCCCAGACATTACCACGAGCCCGTCCTCCCCAGACATTACCACGAGCCCGTCCTCCCCAGACATTACCACGAGCCCGTCCTCCCCAGACATTACCACGAGCCCGTCCTCCCCAGACATTACCACGAGCCCGTCCTCCCCAGACATTACCACGAGCCCGTCCTCCCCAGACATTACCACGAGCCCGTCCTCCCCAGACATTACCACGAGCCCGTCCTCCCCAGACATTACCACGAGCCCGTCCTCCCCAGACATTACCACGAGCCCGTCCTCCCCAGACATTACCACGAGCCCGTCCTCCCCAGACATTACCACGACCCGTCCTCCCCAGACATTACCACGAGCCCGTCCTCCCCAGACATTACCACGAGCCCGTCCTCCCCAGACATTACCACGAGCCCGTCCTCCCCAGACATTACCACGAGCCCGTCCTCCCCAGACATTACCACGAGCCCGTCCTCCCCAGACATTACCACGAGCCCGTCCTCCCCAGACATTACCACGAGCCCGTCCTCCCCAGACATTACCACGAGCCCGTCCTCCCCAGACATTACCACGAGCCCGTCCTCCCCAGACATTACCACGAGCCCGTCCTCCCCAGACATTACCACGAGCCCGTCCTCCCCAGACATTACCACGAGCCCGTCCTCCCCAATTAAGGTGCCACCAACCTCCTGTGTTCCAAACGAGCAATAAAGGAAAGGCACAAAATGTCCAATCCAGACATTAGTTGTGGCTTCAAAATTGCACTGTTAACAAGGTATTTAATCAATAATAGCCAGACACATCGGTAGGATTGTCGGCAGGCAAACATGTGACAGTACTTAGCACCTCCGAACAGAGTTGTCACACAGCGAAGTCCTCAGCCTCGTTAAAAATACTCCAAACCAGAAGATGGCAATGGATGTCCGTGTGTGTTGCATTACGGTCTAGTCAATGTCAGCTAGCTGCACTAGCGTTGCAGAATGCCCTTTTGATACTAGCCAGATGGCCACAGCAAGATATATATATATATATTTAATTCACTCTCCATAATCACATACAGCCCATAGATAGACTTTTAGCTAGCTGGCTAACGTAAGCTAAATGGTGTTAATGTAATTTCATAATTCCAATATGTTTTCATTAATTGAATTCACTTAGTCTATTTTATGAGAATTTGTAAGATTCTTATTTGCATAAAATAGACAGAGATCAGTCTTATCAAAATGAGATAATAGGATTTATTCTCGGAGCGCGCTGCCATATAACCACGAACAACAGTTTTTTTTTTTTTACAAAATATGACGTCATAGGTTATAAATTGTCCTTCCTCCTATCAACCAGGATTCCAACCAGTTGAAAAGTTCATTCCAACCCACTAGCTCGCTCACTCCAGACACACACTTATCTATTAACTTCTGGAATGGTCACCTTCATCCATCACTATTTAGAAGACAGTTTCAGATAATGGAAAACCCAGGAAAAACACTCTCTGCCTTATCTAAACATCCCAGAGCTAAGTTGAGTCGGTTCAACCATAGGTTAACGACCCTTTTTGCTTACTTAAAAACCCACAATTCCAGTCCTCTCCAACCTGGCTGGAATGGTATTTAATTTAATTACCCCCTGTTTCGTGCTCCACAATCCCTTCCTTATGAATTAATATTATTAATCAGATATAATAAAACAGAGTATAAGTTTCATTAGTTATAGTTCTATTTGAAATGTAGATATTGTTTAGTCATTATTTATAAAATTCCTAACAATGGTTAGCATGATTCGCTAGCTAGCTAGGTAGGTAAAGGGTCTCTAGGCAGCTGCTTCGTGAAAACTGATCCATTGCGAGTTAATGATGTCACTAGCGACAGTGGCCAGATAGCTAGCTTGGTAAAGCATTTAGTGTTGTGAGCCTGGTGCTGCACTTACCACCTCATTCGTTTCATATGATGTGCATGACTGCCAGGCCCAGTTAGTAAGCTAACAAATAGATGGGTTGGTTGTTTAGCAGAGACGTGGTCGGCTTAGATTGGTCTTTTGTCTGAATAAGCAGGTTTTTACCACTAGCCAAGCTTGTTCTGGGAGAGCGAGATCGTTCTTTTTTATTTTATTAGACTGTTGACAACATGTAAACTGTATTTCAATGTTTATTGAAAACATAAATAAAAATGTGCACTTGTCTCTCAAACACAAAGGGTGTCCGTAACGCGCTTTGGTGATTGCATTTCACTTCCGTTGTTATAAAGTACATTTTACCAAGACAAATATGATTCTTCATATCCTGAATCGTTCAGTGGGTTCCTTCTGGAACATATCACTAACGCTATATCGAAGAAGTCGGATATCGTAACCTAATACATCCCATAATAAGCACCGAGCTCTGGTGCCAGAACGAGATTGAACTAGTTGAAACGAGTCCCCCTACTTCATCGTTGCCATCTGACCATCCAGAAACACCACACACAGCCTTCGGGTCCCATTGAAGAGCTCGCATCGTTTCTGTGACGTTGTTAGCCAAGCCTTGTATAAACTAGTAAACATTATCAGACCTAAAACACAAATCATCCTTCCTCAAGCACAGACTCTTCAGCTAGATGTAAAATATATAAAGTATGATGCAGCTCTATAGTTTTAGTTGGAACAATTCTGATGAAAAGGGTGGATTAGACTGGAAAAGTACACCCCCCTTTTGTCAACCCCCCAGTCAGATTCTCCAGTGTTTCATGCTGATGGTAGTCATGAATGAGAGCTGAATAGTGAGTGAAGCCCCCTTTATGAACAGAGGCAGTGAGAGCTCAGGCAGCCAACCCTGGGGAGGTTCCCATAGCTCAGTCATGTGGATGCAGGCAGTGAGAGCTCAGACAGCCAACCCTGGGGAGGTTCCCATAGCTCAGTCATATAGCTGTGGATGCAGGTAGTGAGAGCTCAGACAGCCAACCCTGGGGAGGTTCCCATAGCTCAGTCATATAGCTGTGGATGCAGGTAGTGAGAGCTCAGACAGCCAACCCTGGGGAGGTTCCCATAGCTCAGTCATGTAGATGCAGGCGGTGAGAGCTCAGGCAGCCAACCCTGGGGAGGTTCCCATAGCTCAGTCATGTGGATGCAAGTAGTGAGAGCTCAGACAGCCAACCCTGGGGAGGTTCCCATAGCTCAGTCATGTGGATGCAGGCGGTGAGAGCTCAGACAGCCAACCCTGGGGAGGTTCCCATAGCTCAGTCATGTGGATGCAGGGAGTGAGAGCTCAGACAGCCAACCCTGGGGAGGTTCCCATAGCTCAGTCATGTGGATGCAGGTAGTGAGAGCTCAGACAGCCAACCCTGGGGAGGTTCCCATAGCTCAGTCATGTGGATGCAGGGAGTGAGAGCTCAGACAGCCAACCCTGGGGAGGTTCCCATAGCTCAGTCATATAGCTGTGGATGCAGGTAGTGAGAGCTCAGACAGCCAACCCTGGGGAGGTTCCCATAGCTCAGTCATGTGGATGCAGGTAGTGAGAGCTCAGACAGCCAACCCTGGGGAGGTTCCCATAGCTCAGTCATATAGCTGTGGATGCAGGGAGTGAGAGCTCAGACAGCCAACCCTGGGGAGGTTCCCATAGCTCAGTCATATAGCTGTGGATGCAGGTAGTGAGGGAGCTCAGACAGCCAACCCTGGGGAGGTTTCCATAGTTCAGTCATATAGCTGTGGATGCAGGGAGTGAGAGCTCAGACAGCCAACCCTGGGGAGGTTCCATAGCTCAGTCAGCTGTGGATGCAGGTAGTGAGAGCTCAGACAGCCAACCCTGGGGAGGTTCCCATAGCTCAGTCATGTGGATGCAGGTAGTGAGAGAGACAGCCTGGGGAATAACAATGCCACCGACAGGCTGCCAGACAGAATAACATTAGCTAAATACAGCAGTACTATAGACAAACACTTTCAACAGTCAAAACTAAACAAGTCAAGAATGACAGCCAACCCTGGGGATCAGAGATGGATGAGAGAGCCAACCCTGGGGAGGTTCCCAAGCTCAGTCATGTGGATGCAGGTAGTGAGAGCTCAGACACCAACTCCCAGAGGTTCCCATAGCTCAGTCATCTGGATAGACCAGGATGATAGCCCAGAGATGTCATCATGGGGAACACCAACTCATCTAGGACAGGTAAGACCAGAGATGTCATCATAGCCCAGAGATGTCATCATAACACCAACTCATCTGGGGAGGACATAGCCCAGAGATGTCATCAGGGATGAGAGCCCAGAGATGCCAATCATAACACCAACTCATCTAGGACAAAGACCAGTAGATGTCATCATAACAGCCAACTCATCATATAGCCAGGATGCATGAGAGCTCAGGCACAACCCTGGGGAGACCAGAGATGTCATGCATAACACTCAACTCATCTAGGTTCCCATAGCCCAGAGATGTCATCATAGCCCATGCAATGTCATCAGACAGCCAACCCTGGGGAGGACATAGCCAGAGATGTGGATCATAGCCCAGGAGTGCATCATAACACCAACTCATCTAGGACATTAGCTAATACAGCAGTACTATAGACAAAGATGTCAGTCAAGAATCATATAGGATCAGAGATGGAGAGATGAAAAGGCCATAACACCAACTCATCTAGGACATAGACCAGAGATGTCATCATTACACCAACTCATCTAGGACATAGACCAGAGATGTCATCATAACACCAACTCATCTAGGACATAGACCAGAGATGTCATCTAGCATAGACCAGAGATGTCATCATTACACCAACTCATCTAGGACATAGACCAGAGATGTCATCATTACACCAACTCATCTAGGACAAAGACCAGAGATGTCATCATAACACCAACTCATCTAGGACATAGACCAGAGATGTCATCATAACACCAACTCATCTAGGACATAGACCAGAGATGTCATCATTACACCAACTCATCTAGGACATAGACCAGAGATGTCATCATTACACCAACTCATCTAGGACATAGACCAGAGATGTCATCATTACACCAACTCATCTAGGACATAGACCAGAGATGTCATCATTACACCAACTCATCTAGGACATAGACCAGAGATGTCATCATAGACCAGAGATGTCATCATTACACCAACTCATCTAGGACATAGACCAGAGATGTCATCATTACACCATCTCATCTAGGACATAGACCAGAGATGTCATCATAACACCAACTCATCTAGGACATAGACCAGAGATGTCATCATAGACATAGACCAGAGATGTCATCATAACACCAACTCATCTAGGACATAGACCAGAGATGTCATCATTACACCAACTCATCTAGGACATAGCCCAGAGATGTCATCATTACACCAACTCATCTAGGACATAGACCAGAGATGTCATCATTACACCAACTCATCTAGGACATAGACCAGAGATGTCATCATTACACCAACTCATCTAGGACATAGCCCAGAGATGTCATCATTACACCAACTCATCTAGGACATAGACCAGAGATGTCATCATTACACCAACTCATCTAGGACATAGCCCAGAGATGTCATCATAGCCCAGAGATGTCATCATTACACCAACTCATCTAGGACATAGCCCACATGTCATCCTAGCAGCAGATGTCATCATAGCCCAGAGATGTCATCTATAGCCAGAGATGTACGTTCTTCATCTGGAGGTCAGGGTTAGTGTTGAGATGTCAGATTACACCAACTCAGGGGTCAGTGAGAGAGTCTTACCTCCTGCAGCAGGTCGGCCTGCTCTATAGCCAAGAGTCACGTTCTTCTTGGAGGTCAGGGTTAGTGTTGGGTCAGATGTTAGGGTCAGTGAGGAGTCTTACCTCCTGCAGCAGGTCGGCCTACACCAACTCATCTATAGCCAGAGATGTCATCATTACACCAACTCGTTCATAGGTTAGATGTTCATTGGTTAGGGGTCAGAGATGTCATCATTACACCATCTCATCAGCAGACCAGAGATGTCATCTATAGCCCAACTCATCTAGGAGGTCAGACCAGAGATGTCAGATGTTAGGGGTCAGTGAGAGTCTTACCTCCTGCAGCAGGTAGGCCTGCTCTATAGCCTTCTAGTACGTTCTTCTTGGAGGTCAGGGTTAGTGTTGGGGTCAGATGTTAGGGTCAGTGAGAGAGTCTTACCTCCTGCAGCAGGTCGGCCTGCTCTATAGCCTTCAGTAGACCAGAGATGTTCTTCTTCTAGGTCAGGGTTAGTGTTGGGGTCAGATGTTAGGGGTCAGTGAGGAGTCTTACCTCCTGCAGCAGGTGGCCTGCTCTATAGCCTTCACATAGCCCAGAGAGGTCAGGGTTAGTGTTGGGGTCAGATGTTAGGGGTCAGTGATGTCAGTCATTACACTCCTGCAGCAGGTCGGCCTGCTCTATAGCCTTCATGTCATCATTCTTCTTGGACATAGGTCAGGGTTAGTGTTGGGTCAGATGTTAGGGGTCAGTGAGGAGTCTTACCATCTCCTGCAGCAGGTCCTACACCAACTCATCTATAGCCAGACAGTCACGTTCTTCTTGTAGGTCAGGGTTAGTGTTGGGGTCAGATGTTAGAGGGTCATCATGAGAGAGTCTTACCTCCTAGGACATAGCAGGTCATAGGCCTGCTCTATAGCCTCATCAGACATAGCCCGTTCTTCTTGGAGGTCAGGGTTAGTGTTGGGGTCAGATGTTAGGGGTCAGTGAGGAGTCTTACCTCCTGCAGCAGGTCGGCCTGCTCTATAGCCTTCAGTACGTTCTTCTTGGAGGTCAGGGTTAGTGTTGGGTCAGATGTTAGGGGTCAGTGAGGAGTCTTACCTCCTGCAGCAGGTCGGCCTGCTCTATAGCCTTCAGTACGTTCTTCTTGGAGGTCAGGGTTAGTGTTGGGGTCAGATGTTAGGGGTCAGTGAGGAGTCTTACCTCCTGCAGCAGGTCGGCCTGCTCTATAGCCTTCAGTACGTTCTTCTTGGAGGTCAGGGTTAGTGTTGGGGTCAGATGTTAGGGGTCAGTGGGGAGTCTTACCTCCTGCAGCAGGTCGGCCTGCTCTATAGCCTTCAGTACGTTCTTCTTGGAGGTCAGGGTTAGTGTTGGGGTCAGATGTTAGGGGTCAGTGAGGAGTCTTACCTCCTGCAGCAGGTCGGCCTGCTCTATAGCCAACAGTACGTTCTTCTTGGAGGTCAGGGTTAGTGTTGGGGTCAGATGTTAGGGGTCAGTGAGGAGTCTTACCTCCTGCAGCAGGTCGGCCTGCTCTATAGCCTTCAGTACGTTCTTCTTGGAGGTCAGGGTTAGTGTTGGGGTCAGATGTTAGGGTCAGTGAGGAGTCTTACCTCCTGCAGCAGGTCGGCCTGCTCTATAGCCTTCAGTACGTTCTTCTTGGAGGTCAGGGTTAGTGTTGGGGTCAGATGTTAGGGGTCAGTGAGGAGTCTTACTCCTGCAGCAGGTCGGCCTGCTCTATAGCCTTCAGTACGTTCTGTTCTTGGAGGTCAGGGTTAGTGTTGGGGTCAGATGTTAGGGGTCAGTGAGGAGTCTTCCCTCCTGCAGCAGCCTGCTCATTTATAGCCTTCAGCAATTCTTCTTGGAGGTCAGTGTTGGGTCAGATGTTAGGGGGTCAGTGGGGAGTCTTACCTCCTGCAGCAGGTCGGCCTGCTCTATAGCCTTCAGTACGTTCTTCTTGTAGGTCAGGGTTACAGATGTTAGGGTCAGTGAGGAGTCTTACCTCCTGCAGCAGGTCGGCCTGCTCTATAGCCTTCAGTACGTTCTTCTTGGAGGTCAGGGTTAGTGTTGGGGTCAGATGTTAGGGTCAGTGGGGAGTCTTACCTCCTGCAGCAGGTCGGCCTGCTCTATAGCCTTCAACACGTTCTTCTTGGAGGTCTCCTGAGCCTCTCCTCCTAGCAGGAACTCATCCAGGATGAAGTAGGCCTTCTCAAAGTTAAAGATGATGTCCAGCACACCTGTCATGGAGACAGACAGACACAGACACCAAGAGGGAACACATTGGAAGATTATTTTTCCTTGTCCAAAGTATTTACTCCAAATGGTAAACCAGTTTGGCAGCTCCTAGACACAGGAACAACCAGAGTTACAATAACAACATGTATACTTCTTGTCTCACAGATCTGATCATTTGATAGGTGCTAACAATGGTGCTTTAACATAATGGCCTCTGTCATGATCACCAACAGGACCACTGAGAGAACAGTATGGCCTCTGTCATGAACACAGAGAACAGTATGGCCCTGTCATGAACACAGAGAACAGTATCATGACACAGACTCTGTCATGAACACAGAGAACAGTATGGCCACTGTCATGATCACAGAGAACAGTATGGCCACTGTCATGATCACAGAGAACAGTATGGCCTCTGTCATGAACACAGAGAACAGTATGGCCACTATCATGAACACCAACAGGACCACTGAGAGAACAGTATGGCCTCTGTCATGAACACAGAGAACAGTATGGCCTCTGTCATGAACACAGAGAACAGTATGGCCACTGTCATGATCACCAACAGGGCCACAGGGAGAACAGTATGGCCACTGTCATGATCACAGAGAACAGTATGGCCTCTGTCATGAACACAGAGAACAGTATGGCCTCTGTCATGAACACAGAGAACAGTATGGCCACTGTCATGAACACAGAGAACAGTATGGCCTCTGTCATGAACACAGAGAACAGTATGGCCTCTGTCATGATCACCAACAGGACCACTGAGAGAACAGTATGGCCTCTGTCATGAACACAGAGAACAGTATGGCCACTGTCATGAACACAGAGAACAGTATGGCCACTGTCATGAACACAGAGAACAGTATGGCCTCTGTCATGATCACCAACAGGACCACAGAGAACAGTATGGCCACTGTCATGAACACAGAGAACAGTATGGCCTCTGTCATGAACACAGAGAACAGTATGGCCTCTGTCATGAACACAGAGAACAGTATGGCCTCTGTCATGAACACAGAGAACAGTATGGCCTCTGTCATGATCACCAACAGGACCACTGAGAGAACAGTATGGCCACTGTCATGAACACAGAGAACAGTATGGCCTCTGTCATGATCACCAACAGGACCACTGAGAGAACAGTATGGCTGTCACTGGCCTCTGTCATGAACACAGAGAACAGTATGGCCTCTGTCATGAACACAGAGAACAGTATGGCCTCTGTCATGAACACAGAGAACAGTATGGCCTCTGTCATGATCACAGAGAACAGTATGGCCTCTGTCATGAACACAGAGAACAGTATGGCCTCTGTCATGAACACAGAGAACAGTATGGCCTCTGTCATGAACACAGAGAACAGTATGGCCTCTGTCATGATCACCAACAGGACCACTGAGAGAACAGTATGGCCACTGTCATGAACACAGAGAACAGTAAGGCCTCTGTCATGAACACAGAGAACAGTATGGCCTCTGTCATGAACACAGAGAACAGTATGGCCTCTGTCATGATCACAGAGAACAGTATGGCCTCTGTCATGATCACCAACAGGACCACAGAGAGAACAGTATGGCCTCTGTCATGATCACCAACAGGACCACAGAGAGAACAGTATGGCCACTGTCATGAACACCAACAGGACCACTGAGAACAGTAGCAGTGTGCAATATGAAGACTCACACTGCCAAAGTACTTATCCAGCAGCTCTACGTATCTGTGGATGATCTCCAGCGTGATGAGCTCATTGTCTTGATCTTCCACCGCACAGCAGAAATACAGGCTGGCGTATCTGGAGGACAGGATAACACAGGGATAAACAGCAGAAATACAGGCTGGCGTATCTGGAGGACAGGATAACACAGGGATAAGGAGCAGAAATACAGACTGGAGGACAGGATAACACAGGGATAAACAACAGAAATACAGACTGGTGTATCTGGAGGACAGGATAACACAGGGATAAGGAGCAGAAATACAGACTGGA
The DNA here is from genome assembly GCF_021184085.1 of Oncorhynchus gorbuscha. Lineage (NCBI taxonomy): Eukaryota > Metazoa > Chordata > Actinopteri > Salmoniformes > Salmonidae > Oncorhynchus > Oncorhynchus gorbuscha. Next base: position 198,369 of record NW_025745848.1, on the reverse strand, counting down.
GGACAGGATAACACAGGGATAAACAACAGAAATACAGACTGGTGTATCTGGAGGACAGGATAACACAGGGATAAGGAGCAGAAATACAGACTGGAGGACAGGATAACACAGGGATAAACAACAGAAATACAGACTGGTGTATCTGGAGGACAGGATAACACAGGGATAAACAACAGAAATACAGACTGGTGTATCTGGAGGACAGGATAACACAGGGATAAACAACAGAAATACAGGCTGGTGTATCTGGAGGACAGGATAACACAGGGATAAACAACAGAAATACAGGCTGGTGTATCTGGAGGACAGGATAACACAGGGATAAACAACAGAAATACAGACTGGTGTATCTGGAGGACAGGATAACACAGGGATAAACAACAGAAATACAGACTGGTGTATCTGGAGGACAGGATAACACAGGGATAAACAACAGAAATACAGACTGGAGGACAGGATAACACAGGGATAAACAACAGAAATACAGGCTGGTGTATCTGGAGGACAGGATAACACAGGGATAAACAACAGAAATACAGACTGGTGTATCTGGAGGACAGGATAACACAGGGATAAACAACAGAAATACAGGCTGGCGTATCTGGAGGACAGGATAACACAGGGATAAACAACAGAAATACAGGCTGGCGTATCTGGAGGACAGGATAACACAGGGATAAACAACAGAAATACAGACTGGTGTATCTGGAGGACAGGATAACACAGGGATAAACAACAGAAATACAGGCTGGAGGACAGAATAACACAGGGATAAACAACAGAAATACAGACTGGTGTATCTGGAGGACAGGACAACACAGGGATAAACAACAGAAATACAGACTGGTGTATCTGGAGGACAGGATAACACAGGGATAAACAACAGAAATACAGACTGGAGGACAGGATAACACAGGGATAAACAACAGAAATACAGGCTGGAGGACAGGATAACACAGGGATAAACAGCAGAAATACAGGCTGGTGTATCTGGAGGACAGGATAACACAGGGATAAACAGCAGAAATACAGGCTGGAGGACAGGATAACACAGGGATAAACAACAGAAATACAGACTGGTGTATCTGGAGGACAGGATAACACAGGGATAAACAACAGAATACAGACTGGTGTATCTGGAGGACAGGATAACACAGGGATAAACAACAGAATACAGACTGGTGTATCTGGAGGACAGGATAACACAGGGATAAACAACAGAATACAGACTGGTGTATCTGGAGGACAGGATAACACAGGGATAAACAACAGAATACAGACTGGTGTATCTGGAGGACAGGATAACACAGGGATAAACAACAAAGGCACTAACCTTGGGCCACACTCTGATAAACATACTTTCGTTCAGCAGGGATAATAATGAATAACAAAAGCATCAGATGGCCTTCACCATTCTGAGAATGAGTGCTGTAACAAAATGGCCCCCTGACTGAAAACAAAACTGTAAGGGTGCCTCCCTAGCAGCAAAGTCTTACTGAGAACCAGCCTTCTAAACCTTGGCACAAGTATCCCTCTCACCCCCCTTTAAGATTTAGATGCACTATTGTAAAGTGACTGTTCCACTGGATGTCATAAGGTGAATGCACCAATTTGTAAGTCGCTCTGGATAAGAGCGTCTGCTAAATGACTTAAATGTAAATGTAAATGTAGTGGTTTGAGACTATACTACAATTTAGTTGTCAAAACCGGCAATTTCAGGAAGTAAAAACTTTAACAAAGATGGTGAAATTCCCTTCCTGAATTGACCTCAACACTATCAGATGGAGTCCACATTTCCCCCGTCTGTCTGTCTTGTAGATGACATTAAGGTCCCTCCACTCCAGGAAGGAGCACATCATTTCCCACAATTAACCCCATTGTCTGTCTATCTGTCTTTCTCTGACCTCTTGTAGACGATCTTGAGGTCCCTCCACTCCAGGAAGGAACACATCTTGGGCTTACGGGCTAGAATGGTCTGGACCAGGTCCCTGGAGATCTTCTTCCTCTCTTTGTCTGACAGGGGTACATACCACTTCTGCAGCCGCAGCTTACCCTGCCGACTGAACAGCAGCATGAACTGCATCTGGTGGGAGGGAGGAGAAGAGGACAGAGGAGAGGAGAAAGAATGAGAGAGGGACAGCAGAGGAGGAGAGAGAATGAGAGGAGGATAGAGGAGAGGACAGGGGGAGGACAGGGGGAAGAACAGAGGAGGGAGGGGGATGGGGCGAGGAGAGAAAGGGAGAATGATAGGGGACAGAGGAGAAGGAAGGTGAGAGGAGACAAGGATCAATACAAGTGTAACAGAGGTGGTTCGGTGGGCTTTAGCTCATCGGGATGATTCCGTCTTCAGGCACACAAGAGACTTGAACCCAGTCTGTTCAGTAAAGTGATACAATACAGAGGCAGTGTGAGGGTGTATGTTGGAGCAAGGAGCTACAGTAGCCAAACATAAATGGTAGTTTGCTTACATAGCTAGTGAAATATCTTCTCCATAGTCAAGACCTCATATGGTCTTCTCTGTCTAACTATCTAGCCAACTGAGGATTTGCCTATCAAAACACAGACATTTTCCCAGTCATGTAACTAGTTAGCCTAGTTGTTGTTAGTTATGTAGCTTATGGCCCTCAGTATATCCATCAAATTTGAGTGTAAAGCTAGCTCAGAGATGGGTGGCTAGCGCTAGCAGCTAACATACACAGTAAGGATGTCTAGCTAGCTACTTTTTCAATGGCTTTTTGTGGACATTATCAGAAGCACAGGACGCTTTTTCGTTCAATATGTGCAATTGCAACAACTGGCCAAACAAATAAGGAGGTAAAACGTACCTTTATCTTGATTGTTGACTCAAAAACCCTATGAATTGCAGATTCAAATCTATCCAACAGAAATGTGCAGTCCACCCAGTGAAGTCGAGCGTTCAGCGGGGATGCAGTTAGATCTATTTTGATTGGTTAACACAACTACTGTCCGGATTTTTGATTGGCTTAAAAATTCCGTTATTCCAGCCCTTGTTTACTATGCCTGCAGAATGTAAATGGACAAGGTGGGGTCGCACTGGTATCAATCAAAGTATTCTGAAAATATAAAAATATTAGATTGAACAGAATGATGCCGAGGTGATACAAAGACCACACGAAGTAAAATAGAAAGCAAAGCCGAAAACAAACCAGGCACCGTTTGTTGGTTTAAATCGAGATCTATGTTATGTTAAAAAAACATAACAGATTCTAACAATAATTCATATATGTAATAACCAACTCATCTTCTCTACGTTGGCTGCTCTAGCGCCCCCTTTATGGCAACTGTATACCGGACATTCTGTCCACATCAGGAAGAGGAGAGGCACATTGAGAGACCGAGAGAGAAGCAGTAATCTGTTACATGTGAAGGAATGGTGTATGTTGAGCTAAAAACACCTCTGCGACGTGAAGTATTCGGTCATATTTTGACACTGATGCTACTGCGCTGGAGCAACTAGGAGTTTTATGAAATGCGTTGAATGGATGTGGAATTGTTAGCTGCTACTGCAAAGCTGTCAACAGCGATATTTATGCATAGCACAATAACTGATGGGTTCAAGGTAGGTGACGTTCTATACACAGTAATGTTATTTGATTACAGCATACGGCAGTACTTTTACTATTGCGAACGCTTCAAATGTAGTCAGGACCCACGACTACTGTACCCTACTATAAATGATCCTGCTCTAACTACCTGTCTGTCATCATTTCACATTGACAGATAGAGACGGCAACATGCGGAGCCGCAGTAACTCAGGTGTGAAGCTCGATGGATTCGCCAGGCTCGTTCATGAGACTATTCTATGTCACCAGGTATGTTTCATTATATCACGTACCACTGCCAGACATAATGTCACGTTATGTCATGCGAATAACATTCGTACAGTTACCATTTGCAATGAAAGAAGTCATGCACAATAGGTCTAATGATATTGATACCTCAGTAAAATCCCCACAGTAGGCTAAATGTCTGTTACTTATCCTTAGAAAGCCTAGAGTCAATAGCTCTCTGTTTTTAAATGGGCAAACTGTCCTGGCGCGGACTCCCTAAAATAAATAAAAGCTTGGACAAAGGTCAACTTAAAATAGAGAGAGAACATAGAAAGTATTTGTCTTATCTACTCTACTTGAGGTCAGTCAACAGTCTCTCTCTCTCTCTCTCTCTCTCTCTCTCTCTCAATTCAATTTCAATTTAAGGGGCTATATTGGCATGGGAAACATATGATAAACTAAAGTGAAATAAAAAATAAAAAATGAACAGTAAACATTACACTCACAAATGTTCCAAAAGAATAAAGACATTTCAAATGGCATATTATGTCTTTATACAGTGTTGTAACGATGTACAAAAGGGAAAATAAATCAACATAAATATGGGTTGTATTTACAATGGTGTTTGTTTTTCACTGGATGCCCTTTTCTTGTGGCAACAGGTCACACATCTTGCTGCTGTGATGTCACACTGTGGTATTTCACCCAATAGATATTGGATTTGTTTTCAAATTCTTTCTGGTTCTGTGTAATCTGAGAAAAATATGTGTCTAATATGGTCATACATTGGGCAGGAGGTTAGGAAACTGAGCTGCACTTCCATCTCATTTTGTGGGCAGTGTGCCCATAGCCTGTCTTCTCTTGAGAGCCATGTCTGTCTACGGCGGCCTAAAGTCATGTTTGACGCAATTTGAAAGCAAATTCTTGTACAGCACTGTTAAGTTTGGGTCAGTCACAGTGGTCAGGTATTCTGCCACTGTGTACTCTCTGTTTAGGGCCAAATAGCAATCTAGTCTGCTCTGTTTTTTGTTAATTCTTTCCAATGTGTCAAGTAATTATCTTTTTGTTTTGTCATGATTTTGTTGGGTCTAATTGTGTTGCTGTCCTGGGGCTCTGTGGGGTCTGTTTGTGAACAGAGCCCCAGGACCAGCTTGCTTAGGGGACCTTCTTTTTTTTAGCTTTATTTAACTAGGCAAGTCAGTAAGAAAATGTAATGGCTTTAGAAGCTAATTGACATAATTTGAGTCAGTTGGAGGTGTACCTGTGGATGTATTTCAAGGCCTACCTTCATACTTTGCTTGACATCATGGGAAAATATAAAGAAATCAGAAAAACCTCAGAAAAACAATTGTAGACCTCCACAAGTCTGGTTCATCCTTGGGAGCAATTTCCAAAAGCCTGAAGGTACCATGTTCATCTGTACAAACAATAGTACGCAAGTATAAACACCATGGGACCAGTCAGCCATCATACCGCTCAGGAAGGAGACGTATTCTGTCTCCTAGAGATGAACATAATTTGGTGCGAAAAGTGCAAATCAATCCCAGAACAACAGCAAAGAACCCTGTGAAGATGCTGGAGGAAACAGGTACAAAAGCATCTATATCCACAGTAAAACAAGTCCTATATTGACATAACCTGAAAGGCCGCTCAGCAAGGAAGAAGCCACTGCTCCAACACCAACATAAAAAAGCCAGACTACGGTTTGCAACTGCACATGGACACAAAGATGGTACTTTTTTTTGAAAAATAGAACTGTTTGGCCATAATGACCATTGATATGTTTTGAGGAAAATGGGGAGGCTTGCAAGCCGAAGAATACCATTCCAACCATGAAGCACGGGGTGCATATATATATATATATATATATATATATATATATATATATATACATCTCTAGTGGCCAGCTACAGTGCATTTGGAAACTATTCAGACCCCTTAACTTATTCCACATTTTTTTATGTTACAGCCTTATTTTAAATATATTTTTCCCCTCATCAATCTACACATCATACCCCATAATAACAAAGCGAAAACAGGTTTTTAAAAACAAAAATACCTTATTTACATAAGTTTTCAGACACTTTGCTATGAGACTTGAAATTGAGCTCAGGTGCATCCTGTTTCCATTGATCATCCTTGAGCTGTTCTTTACAACTTGATTGGAGTTCACCTGTGGTAAATTAAATTGTTATGACACGATTTGGAAAGGCACACACCTGTCTATATAAGGTCCCACAGTTGACGGTGCATGTCAGAGCAAAAACCAAGCCGCGAGGTCGAAGGAATTGTCCGTAGAGCTCCGAGACAGGATTGTGTCGAGGCACAGATCTGGGGAAGTGTACCAAAACATTTCTGCAGCTTTGAAGGGCCCCAAGAACATAGTGGCCTCTATCCTTCTTAAAGGAAAGAAGTAGAGAGCTGGCCGCCTGGCCAAACTGAGCCATCAGGGTAGAAGGGCCTTGGTCAGGAGGGAACCAAGAACCCAATGGTCAGTCTGACAGAGCTTCAGAGTTCCTCTGTGGAGATGGGATAACCTTCTGCAGCACTCCATCAATCAGGCCTTTATGGTAGAGTGGCCAGACGGAAGCCCCTCCTCAGTAAAAAGCACATGGCAGCCCGCTTGGAGTTTGCTAAAATGCACCTAAAGGACCATGAGAAACAAGATTCTCTGGCTACCCAGACCCCTTTTTACGCTGCTGCTACTCTCTGTTTATAATCTATGCATAGTCACTTTAACTCTACCTACATGTACATATTACCTCAACTAACCGGTGCCCCCAAACATTAACTCTGTACGGGTACCTCCCTGTATATAGCCTCCACATTAACTCTGTACCGGTACCGCCTGTATAAAGCCTCCACATTGACTCTGCACCGGTACCCCTGTATAAAGCCTCCACATTAACTCTGTACCGGTACCCCTGTATAAAGCCTCCACATTAACTCTGTACCGGTACCCCTGTATAAAGCCTCCACATTGACTCTGTACCGGTACCCCTGTATAAAGCCTCCACATTAACTCTGTACTGGTACCCTCTGTATAAAGCCTCCACATTAACTCTGTACCAGTACCCCCTGTATAAAGCCTCCACATTAACTCTGTACCGGTACCCCCTGTATAAAGCCTCCACATTAACTCTGTACTGGTACCCCTGTATAAAGCCTCCACATTAACTCTGTACTGGTACCCCCTGTATAAAGCCTCCACATTAACTCTGTACCTGGTACCCCTGTATAAAGCCTCCACATTAACTCTGTACTGGTACCCCTGTATAAAGCCTCCACATTAACTCTGTACCGGTACCCCCTGTATAAAGCCTCCACATTAACTCTGTACTGGTACCCCTGTATAAAGCCTCCACATTAACTCTGTACCGGTACCCCCCCTGTATAAAGCCTCCACATTAACTCTGTACTGGTACCCCTGTATAAAGCCTCCACATTAACTCTGTACCGGTACCCCTGTATAAAGCCTTGCTTGTTATTCTACTGCTGCTGTTTAATTATTTGTTACTTTTATTTCCTTTTTTTTAAACTTGTCTATTTTTCGCTTAACACTTTTTTTAATGATTCTTAAAGCATCGTTGGTTAAGAGCTTGTAAGTAATCATTTCACTGTAAAGTCTACACCTGTTATATTTGGCACGTGACATACAATTTTATTTTATTTTATGAAACCAAGATTTGGCCTGAATGCCAAGAGTCACATCTGGAGGAAACCTGGCACCATCCCTCCGGTGAAGCGTGGTGGTGGCAGCATCATGCTGTGGGAATGTTTTTCAGCGGCAGGGACTGGGAGACTAGTCAGGATTAAGGGAAAGATGAACAGAGCAAAGTACAGAGAGATTCTTGATGAAAACCTGCTCCAGAGCTCTCATGACCTGAGACTGGGTTGAGGGTTCACCCTGCAACAGGACAACGACCCTAAGTACACAGCCAAGACAATGTACAGTAGGAGTGGCTTCGGGACAAGTCTGTGAATGTCCTTGAGTGGCCCAGCCAGAGCCCAGACTTAGATAGATATCTATCTACCTGCCTGTCTAACCTGCCTGTCTAACCTGTGTGTGTCTCCAGAACCCAGTAACAGGCCTGTTGCCCTGCAGTGTCCAGCTGCCAGATGCCTGGGTGCGTGACAATGTCTACAGCATCCTGGCGGTGTGGGGTCTGGGGATGGCCTACAGGAAGAACGCTGACCGGGATGAGGACAAGGCCAAGGCCTACGAACTGGAGCAGGTGACTGGCTGGCTTCCATCTCACAGCATGTCAAAATAGTGTTGTGTCCTCCATACTTACTGTACTGTGTGATCTGTGTTGTGTGTCCCATACTTACTGTACTGTGTGATCTGTGTTGTGTGTCCCCACTTTACTTGATCTGTCCTCCATACTGTACTGTGATCTGTGTTGTGTGTCCTCCATACTTACTGTACTGTGTGATCTGTGTTGTGTGTCCTCCATACTTACTGTACTGTGTGATCTGTGTTGTGTGTCCCCCATACTTACTGTACTGTGTGATCTGTGTTGTGTGTCCTCCATACTTACTGTACTGTGTGGTCTGTGTTGTGTCCCCATACTTACC
>NW_025745848.1:125000-185000 GCF_021184085.1 Oncorhynchus gorbuscha | reverse complement strand
GCCTGCTGTGGAGGATGCAGACCTGGTCACCATCTAAGACTGAGATCATATCCAGGCTACAGGTAGATAGGATCCTGTCTAGACTGGACCACAGATACAGTGAGATCATGTCCAGGCTACAGGTAGATAGGATCCTGTCTAGACTGGACCACAGATACAGTGAGATCATGTCCAGGCTACAGGTAGATAGGATCCTGTCTAAGCTGGACCACAGATACAGTGAGATCATGTCCAGGCTACAGGTAGATAGGATCCTGTCTAGACTGGACCACAGATACAGTGAGATCATATCCAAGATACAGGTAGATAGGATCCTGTCCAGACTGGATCCAGATACAGTGAGATCATATCCAGGCTACAGGTAGATAGGATCCTGTCTAGTCTGGACCACAGATACAGTGAGATCATGTCCAGGCTACAGGTAGATAGGATCCTGTCTAGTCTGGACCACAGATACAGTGAGATCATATCCAGGCTACAGGTAGCAGGATCCTGTCTAGTCTGGACCACAGATACAGTGAGATCATATCCAGGCTACAGGTAGATAGGAGCCTGTCTAGACTGGACCACAGATACAGTGAGATCATGTCCAGGCTACAGGTAGATAGGATCCTGTCTAGACTGGACCACAGATACAGTGAGATCATGTCCAGGCTACAGGTAGATAGGATCCTGTCTAGACTGGACCACAGATACAGTGAGTGAGATCATGTCCAGGCTACAGGTAGATAGGAGCCTGTCTAGACTGGACCACAGATACAGTGAGATCATGTCCAGGCTACAGGTAGATAGGATCCTGTCTAGACTGGACCACAGATACAGTGAGATCATGTCCAGGCTACAGGTAGATAGGATCCTGTCTAGTCTGGACCACAGATACAGTGAGATCATGTCCAGGCTACAGGTAGATAGGAGCCTGTCTAGACTGGACCACAGATACAGTGAGATCATGTCCAGGCTACAGGTAGATAGGATCCTGTCTAGACTGGACCACAGATACAGTGAGATCATGTCCAGGCTACAGGTAGATAGGATCCTGTCTAGACTGGACCACAGATACAGTGAGATCATGTCCAGGCTACAGGTAGATAGGAGCCTGTCTAGACTGGACCACAGACACACTATATGGGCTAGTTGATTCCCAGACTCAGATTAAGCCTCGTCCGGGACGGTGAAAGGATGTCAATGAGAAACCTCCATTGGCTAGGCTTAATGGTGCTCTAGAATGAGGTATCTAAATGACTCCGTTCCCTTCCCCAGGGACGCTATGGCTGCTGCCGTTTCATCAGAGATGGATACAGATGCCCAAGAGAGGTACTGTACAGATTTCTATGTTTTTCTCCTCACAGTGTGAAATAAACTCGATTTTCATCCAATGGTCTTGAATCTGCGCTGTAGCCAACAGCAGGCAGATACAGTGTGTGTCGGCTCGTCTACATGATGACATTATTATTGATTAAGAGTGAAAATATTGTTATTTGTCAAAACGGCAGCCAAGCATCGACCATCATGTCACCAGAATCAGACCCTGGATATTTATTGGAAAGGAGCATCAAGCTCATCACCACTTTCACCACCCTGTGAAGTTCATCATAACTTATTTCATCTGTAGCCTAATAAACTGCATGCTTTCCAGTCGTGGTGGGAGGACCACACAACATGTCATCCTGACACCAAGTTTACTTCCATATGATGGTTATTATGTCAATATACGTACATAAAGGCGTTTCCACCTCCATTTCCTGCAGAGTACATTTTACTCACACAAAAAGGTGCCGCCATGTTGAACAAAGAAATGACCTGTTGGCATTTATAAAATGACAGCAACACGTCCTGTTTCCATCACAGCTGTCATGATGTAAACGTGGTTACAGATTAAACAGTAGAACTTAAAGGAAAAATACACGTAAAATCTGTTGGTATTTTTGTCATTCGTCCACAAAGTGTCACTTGTCACATCGTCATGACATCATCATGATGCGTTTTGCATCACATAAAGATGATGCGTTTTGCATCTATTGCATCTACTTCTTAAAAAGTCCAATATCTTGAAAACTTGACTGCTGACAAACAAAACATTTTGGGACTGTATTAACAGTGAACTAATGGGAAAGAAATACCAAAAGATAGTCTTTTAGTGGGGTTTTCCTTGAACTCTCGTTTAAGGATTAGCCGTGTTCTTTTAGATGAGACATTGGGTGTAATATTTCCGTGTCTGTCTGTATGTCTCTCTCAGGACCCGTCCCGTCTCCACTACGACCCGGCTGAACTCAAACTGTTTGAGAATATAGAATGTGAATGGCCAGTGTTCTGGACCTACCTCATTCTGGACGGCATCTTCAACGGAGACCTAGTACAGGTGTGTGTGGCCGTGTTGGTTCCGTCCCCCTCCTCGTCCCGACCTAAGTTCCACCCTGAGACCCTCTGAGTACATCCACACCTGTCACCCACGAAGCATCGTTACCGGTCACTCCACAAAAGCTGTGTCCGTTTCAGAGCAAGGAAAACAGCTACCTGTAGGTCTGAGAGCGGGCGACGTCACCGAGCTATATGTCAGACCGCCAGACCACCCCAGGTCATGTGACTGTATGATGAACATGTCCTTTCCTGCTTCCTGTCTCCAGGTGCAGGAGTACAGAGATGCGCTGGGAGAAGTCCTGATCAGAGGGAAGCCCGGGATCCGCCTGATGCCTGAGCTCTACGCTGTCCCACCTGAAAAGGTATCACCATGACCCTTTTGAATATAACTTTATCGTCCGTGTGTAAATTGGAAATCGGTCTTTCTTTAGGGCACGTCGGCTTTACTCCTTGTGCCGATATGGGCATGCGGAGAGGTAACAGGTTACACTTGCTCCCTTTCTGAATCCTGATAAGTAACAACGTCCCCTTCAACTAAGTGAGGAAGACCGTAACTGTGTGGTGTTTCCCCCCCAGATGGAGGAAGAGTACGGGAACCCTCACTCCGTGGACAGAGTGGCTATGGGTCAGTTACCTCACATGTGGGGACAGTCCCTCTACATCGTTGGTTCTCTGCTGGCCGAGGTACAAACCTTCTGTCGTCTTATAATAGTGATTCAGTCTCTGTCTCACCACAGTGAGGTGTTGGTTGGTGCTTTAGTTCTCTCTCTCTCTCTCCGTCTGTTCCTCCAAGGGATTCCTCGCCACTGGAGAGATCGACCCTCTCAACAGGCGATTCTCCACCAATTTCAAGCCGGACGTAGTTGTACAAGGTTTGCAGCATGTCTAATGTCCTCTCATGCAGGCTGGAAGACATTTGACATCCTTTAACTGGAGAAGTAATATACAGTTCTAGACTTGTTATTTAATTCACTCGTTTTGTTTAAGATCGTTTGCTCCGTGGTCAGGGCTGCCTATCTGAGAGAGTTTCCTTTCCCTTTTGAGTGTGTGTGTGTGTGTGTGTGTGTGTGTGTGTGTGTGTGTGTGTGTGTGTGTGTGTGTGTGTGTGTGTGTGTGTGTGTGTGTGTGTGTGTGTGTGTGTGTGTGTGTGTGTGTGTGTGTGTGTGTGTGTGTGTGTGTGTGTGTGTGCCTTCATGTATGCATGTGTACAAACCATTTGTTTCTGTGTACATACCTTAAGTGTGTGTGTGTGTGTGTGTGTGTGTGTGTGTGTGTGTGTGTGTGTGTGTGTGTGTGTGTGTGTGTGTGTGTGTGTGTGTACACATTGGCAGTGTGTGTGTTAGCGGAGTCGAAGGAGATCCAGGAGCTGCTGAAGAACGATGAAATAGAGGTCCAGACCATCGCTGAGGTCCAGCCCATCAGGGTCATGCCTGCTCGCATCCTCAGCCACGTCTATGTCAAACTGGGTACAGTTACAACTACTTAGAAAGGATTCGTAGAGCCTTCGTAGAGCCTTCGTAAGAACTACATAGCTAATGATTTGTTTCACAGGAAACTGCAAGAAGTTGAATCTGAGCGGGAGGCCATACAGGCACATTGGAGTTCTGGGAACTTCGAAATTCTACGAGATCCGGAACCGTACCTACACATTCACCCCTCAGGTGACATTATTACCTTAAGACAGTAGAAGTCCTATCTCCCTAAATGCTCTTGTTTGTTAAGTCCTAATCTAGCACCTCTAGGGCTGTGTCCACAAAGCAGGAATCTGGTTAAAACCTGTTTTAAGACCTTTTTTTCTTTTTTTACTCCCAGCTCACAGTAGGTTTTAGGATGATGTTAAGATACTGCCCAGACAAACTCTGAGCCAGGAGTAAAATCAAGTCATGAAAGTTGATCTCAGCTGGTAATCACAACAATCAAAAGTATGGACACACCGACTCATTCAAGGAGTTGTCTTTACTTGTACTATTTTCTACATTGTAGAATAGTGAAGACATCAAAACTATAACATATGGAATCATGTAGTAACCAAAAAAGTGTTAAACAAATCTAAATTTATTTTATATTTGAAATTCTTAAAAGTAGCTGCCCTTTGCCTTAATGACAGCTTTGAACAGTCTTGGCATTCTCTCAACCAGCTTCACCTGGAATGCTTTTCCAACAGTCTTGAAGGAGTTCCCACATATGCTGAGCACTTGTTGGCTGCTTTACCTTCATTATGCGGTCCAACTCATCCCAATCCATCTCTATTGGGTTGAGGTCGGGTGACCTCAGTGTATATATATTTGAATACGGCCCCTGATTCTACTAATTATCTGCTCATCAAGTGTTTGATTAGCTGAATCAGGTGTGTTTGTGTAGGGCTGAATCAGGTGTATAGGCCTGAATCAGGTGTGTTTGTATAGGGCTGAATCAGGAGTGTTTGTGTAGGGCTGAATCAGGTGTTTTTGTGTAGGGCTGAATCAGGTGTGTTTGTGTAGGGCTGAATCAGGTGTGTTTGTGTAGGACTGAATCAGGTGTGTTTGTATAGGACTGAATCAGGTGTGTTTGTATAGGACTGAATCAGGTGTGTTTGTGTAGGACTGAATCAGGTGTGTTTGTGTAGGACTGAATCAGGTGTATAGGACTGAATCAGGTGTGTTTGTATAGGACTGAATCAGGTGTGTTTGTGTAGGGCTGAATCAGGTGTGTTTGTGTAGGACTGAATCAGGTGTGTTTGTATAGGCCTGATTCAGGTGTGTTTGGGCTGGAGCAGTAGTGTTGGCCATCTCTCTCCTTTAGTTTCTGGACCAGCATCACTTCTATCTGGCTCTGGACAACCATCTCACTGTCTTTCCTCTCCTTTAGTTCCTGGACCAGCATCACTTCTATCTGGCTCTGGACAACCATCTCACTGTCTTTCCTCTCCTTTAGTTCCTGGACCAGCATCACTTCTATCTGGCTCTGGACAACCACCTCACTGTCTTTCCTCTCCTTTAGTTCCTGGACCAGCATCACTTCTATCTGGCTCTGGACAACCATCTCACTGTCTTTCCTCTCCTTTAGTTCCTGGACCAGCATCACTTCTACCTGGCTCTGGACAACCAGATGATAGTGGAGATGCTAAGGACGGAGCTGTCCTATCTCTCCTCCTCCTGGAGGATGACCGGATCGCCCTACCCTGACCTTCCCCATCACACACAGCATGCTGGGTAAATGCCCTCCCCTTCCCCGTCACACACAGCATGCTGGGTAAATACCCTTCCCAGGCATGCACAGCATGCTGGATAAATAACTACACCTTCCCCATCACACACAGAATGCTGGGTAAATACCCCTCACCAGAATGCATTCCCCCATCACACACAGCATGCTGGGTAATCATTCTGTGTTGTTTGTGTTACTTCTGGACTAAACATTTATTTAAATGGGGCGGCAGGGTAGCCTAGTGGTTAGAGCGTTGGGCTAGTAACTGGAAGGTTGCAAGTTCAAATCCCGAGCTGACAAGGTACCAATCTGTCGTTCTGCCCCTGAACAGGCAGTTAAGCCACTGTTCCTAGGCCGTCATTGAAAATAAGAATTTGTTCTTAACTGACTTGCCATAAAAATTAAAATTAAAAAATTTAAATAAATAAATAAAATGGGATTTCAAGGATGAATCTGTGTCCAGGCAACTGACTCTTGCTGGGAAACTACATTCTGTATGGGACAAACAAGGTTTATTGATTGATCATGTTTCCCTTGTTGTTTCCAGTGGATGATGGTGAGAGCATCGACCCGTGTATTCTGTCCACTCTGAGGAAGCTGCACGATGGATATTTTGGAGGGGCAAGGTCAGACTGACTCTCTTCCATTTCTAAGGTCACTCATCTTAAGAGAGATCTCTGGATATTTACAGAAGGAAATACTAGGCTCCACTATTTATGTCACTACATCACCTGGTTGTGACAGTTTCAGTGATGTCCGATTTGGTTCCATTCCATCTTGTGTGTTTTTTTGCAGGGTTCAGATGGCAAACATCTCCAGCTTCCAGACTACCTCGTTCCACACAGAGCTCAGCTTCCTCGACGGAGACACCGATGACGACCTGCTGGACAATGAAGAAGATGAGGAAGACGAAGAAGAAAGTTATGTCCCCTCAGGTACGTCAGCCGTGGTGTGCTGTGTGTGTTTATGTCTGTATAGGTCATTGGTGTGCTGTGTGTGTTTATGTCTGTATAGGTTATTGGTGTGTGTTTGTATTTGTATTTGTGTTTATGTCTGTATAGGTCATTGGTGTGTATTTGTGTTTGCATGTTTGTGTTTGCGGTATGTAATATCATATTGCTGAGTCTACATTTAACTCCCGCCCCCCTCCAGGCAGCTCCAAGGACATGTTTGACCATTACCTCAGCCAGCTGATGCAGAGCACAGCCACCAAGTGTCATCTCCCTCCCATCCAGAGGGGCAGCACCACGTGTTTAGTGCTGAACACACCACCAGAGACATCCTCTCCTTCATGGCCCAGGTCCAAGGCCTCAACATGCCCAGTAAGTTATCATCACATTTACTGTTTGTTTATTCACCAAGTGTTAGGTTTAGGGTTATGTATGGGACTCTGTAGGTTACTACTGTATGGGTGGGACTCTGTAGGTTACTACTGTATGGGTGGGACTCTGTAGGTTTCTACTGTATGGTTGGGACTCTGTAGGTTTCTAATGTATGGTGGGACTCTGTAGGTTTCTACACTCTGTAGGTTTCTACTGTATGGTTGGGACTCTGTAGGTTTCTACTGTATGGTTGGGACTCTGTAGGTTTCTACTGTATGGTTGGGATGCTGTAGGTTTCTACTGTATGGGACTCTGTTGGTTTCTACTGTATGGTTGGGACTCTGTAGGTTTCTACTGTATGGTTGGGACTCTGTAGGTTTCTACTGTATGGTTGGGACTCTGTTGGTTTCTACTGTATGGTTGGGACTCTGTTGGTTTCTACTGTATGGTTGGGACTCTGTAGGTTTCTACTGTATGGTTGGGACTCTGTAGGTTTCTACTGTATGGTTGGGACTCTGTTGGTTTCTACTGTATGGTTGGGACTCTGTAGGTTTCTACTGTATGGTTGGGACTCTGTAGGTTTCTACTGTATGGTTGGGACTCTGTAGGTTTCTACTGTATGGGTGGGACTCTGTAGGTTTCTACTGTATGGTTGTGACTCTGTAGGTTTCTACTGTATGGTTGGGACTCTGTAGGTTTCTACTGTATGGTTGGGACTCTGTAGGTTTCTACTGTATGGTTGGGACTCTGTAGGTTTCTACTGTATGGTTGGGACTCTGTAGGTTTCTACTGTATGGTTGGGACTCTGTAGGTTTCTACTGTATGGTTGGGACTCTGTTGGTTTCTACTGTATGGTTGGGACTGTAGGTTTCTACTGTATGGTTGGGACTCTGTTGGTTTCTACTGTATGGTTGGGACTCTGTGGTTTCTACTGTATGGTTGGGACTCTGTAGGTTTCTACTGTATGGTTGGGACTCTGTAGGTTTCTACTGTATGGTTGGGACTCTGTAGGTTTCTACTGTATGGTTGGGACTCTGTAGGTTTCTACTGTATGGTTGGGACTCTGTTGGTTTCTACTGTATGGTTGGGACTCTGTAGGTTTCTACTGTATGGTTGGGACTCTGAGGTTTCTCTGGTTGGGACTCTGTAGGTTTCTACTGTATGGTTGGGACTCTGTAGGTTTCTACTGTATGGTTGGGACTCTGTAGGTTTCTACTGTATGGTTGGGACTCTGTAGGTTTCTACTGTATGGTTGGGACTCTGTAGGTTTCTACTGTATGGTTGGGACTCTGTAGGTTTCTACTGTATGGTTGGGACTCTGTAGGTTTCTACTGTATGGTTGGGACTCTGTAGGTTTCTACTGTATGGTTGGGACTCTGTTGGTTTCTACTGTATGGTTGGGACTCTGTAGGTTTCTACTGTATGGTTGGGACTCTGTAGGTTTCTACTGTATGGTTGGGACTCTGTAGGTTTCTACTGTATGGTTGGGACTCTGTAGGTTTCTACTGTATGGTTGGGACTCTGTAGGTTTCTACTGTATGGTTGGGACTCTGTAGGTTTCTACTGTATGGTTGGGACTCTGTAGGTTTCTACTGTATGGTTGGGACTCTGTAGGTTTCTACTGTATGGTTGGGACTCTGTAGGTTTCTACTGTATGGTTGGGACTCTGTAGGTTTCTACTGTATGGTTGGGACTCTGTAGGTTTCTACTGTATGGTTGGGACTCTGTTGGTTTCTACTGTATGGTTGGGACTCTGTAGGTTTCTACTGTATGGTTGGGACTCTGTAGGTTTCTACTGTATGGTTGGGACTCTGTAGGTTTCTACTGTATGGTTGGGACTCTGTAGGTTTCTACTGTATGGTTGGGACTCTGTAGGTTTCTACTGTATGGTTGGGACTCTGTAGGTTTCTACTGTATGGTTGGGACTCTGTAGGTTTCTACTGTGGGATGGTTGGGACTCTGTAGGTTTCTACTGTATGGTTGGGACTCTGTAGGTTTCTACTGTATGGTTGGGACTCTGTAGGTTTCTACTGTATGGTTGGGACTCTGTAGGTTTCTACTGTATGGTTGGGACTCTGTAGGTTTCTACTGTATGGTTGGGACTCTGTAGGTTTCTACTGTATGGTTGGGACTCTGTAGGTTTCTACTGTATGGTTGGGACTCTGTAGGTTTCTACTGTATGGTTGGGACTCTGTAGGTTTCTACTGTATGGTTGGGACTCTGTAGGTTTCTACTGTATGGTTGGGACTCTGTAGGTTTCTACTGTATGGTTGGGACTCTGTAGGTTTCTACTGTATGGTTGGGACTCTGTAGGTTTCTACTGTATGGTTGGGACTCTGTAGGTTTCTACTGTATGGTTGGGACTCTGTAGGTTTCTACTGTATGGTTGGGACTCTGTTGGTTTCTACTGTATGGTTGGGACTCTGTAGGTTTCTACT
This sequence comes from Oncorhynchus gorbuscha, assembly GCF_021184085.1. Taxonomy (NCBI): domain Eukaryota; kingdom Metazoa; phylum Chordata; class Actinopteri; order Salmoniformes; family Salmonidae; genus Oncorhynchus; species Oncorhynchus gorbuscha. The sequence continues at coordinate 175,696 of NW_025745848.1, read as the reverse complement.
GTATGGTTGGGACTCTGTAGGTTTCTACTGTATGGGTGGGACTCTGTAGGTTTCTACTGTATGGTTGGGACTCTGTTGGTTTCTACTGTGGGACTCTGTAGGTTTCTACTGTATGGTTGGGACTCTGTAGGTTTCTACTGTATGGGTGGGACTCTGTAGGTTTCTACTGTATGGTTGGGACTCTGTAGGTTTCTACTGTATGGTTGGGACTCTGTAGGTTTCTACTGTATGGTTGGGACTCTGTAGGTTTCTACTGTATGGTTGGGACTCTGTAGGTTTCTACTGTATGGTTGGGACTCTGTAGGTTTCTACTGTATGGGTGGGACTCTGTAGGTTTCTACTGTATGGTTGGGACTCTGTAGGTTTCTACTGTATGGTTGGGACTCTGTAGGTTTCTACTGTATGGTTGGGACTCTGTAGGTTTCTACTGTATGGTTGGGACTCTGTAGGTTTCTACTGTATGGTTGGGACTCTGTAGGTTTCTACTGTATGGTTGGGACTCTGTAGGTTTCTACTGTATGGTTGGGACTCTGTAGGTTTCTACTGTATGGTTGGGACTCTGTAGGTTTCTACTGTATGGTTGGGACTCTGTAGGTTTCTACTGTATGGTTGGGACTCTGTAGGTTTCTACTGTATGGTTGGGACTCTGTAGGTTTCTACTGTATGGTTGGGACTCTGTAGGTTTCTACTGTATGGTTGGGACTCTGTAGGTTTCTACTGTATGGTTGGGACTCTGTAGGTTTCTACTGTATGGTTGGGACTCTGTGGTTTCTACTGTATGGTTGGGACTCTGTAGGTTTCTACTGTATGGTTGGGACTCTGTAGGTTTCTACTGTATGGTTGGGACTCTGTAGGTTTCTACTGTATGGTTGGGACTCTGTAGGTTTCTACTGTATGGTTGGGACTCTGTAGGTTTCTACTGTATGGTACTCAGTAGATATGTGGGAGTAGAGGAGGGCCTGAGGGCACACACTTAATATGTTGTGAAATCTGTTGTGAAATCTGTTTGTATTGTCATGTTTTAGCTGGACCCCAGAAAGAGTAGCTGCTGCCTTGGCAGGAAGTAATGGGGATCCATAATAAACCCCAGAAAGAGTAGCTGCTGCCTTGGCAGGAAGTAATGGGGATCCATAATAAACCCCAGAAAGAGTAGCTGCTGCCTTGGCAGGAAGTAATGGGGATCCATAATAAACCCCAGAAACAGTAGCTGCTGCCTTGGCAGGAAGTAATGGGGATCCATAATAAACCCCAGAAAGAGTAGCTGCTGCCTTGGCAGGAAGTAATGGGGATCCATAATAAACCCCAGAAAGAGTAGCTGCTGCCTTGGCAGGAAGTAATGGGGATCCATAATAAACCCCAGAAAGAGTAGCTGCTGCCTTGGCAGGAAGTAATGGGGATCTGTTGGTTTCATAATAAACCCCAGAAAGAGTAGCTGCTGCCTTGGCAGGAAGTAATGGGGATCCATAATAAACCCCAGAAAGAGTAGCTGCTGCCTTGGCAGGAAGTAATGGGGATCCATAATAAACCCCAGAAAGAGTAGCTGCTGCCTTGGCAGGAAGTAATGGGGATCCATAATAAACCCCAGAAAGAGTAGCTGCTGCCTTGGCAGGAAGTAATGGGGATCCATAATAAACCCCAGAAAGAGTAGCTGCTGCCTTGGCAGGAAGTACTGGGGATCCATAATAAACCCCAGAAAGAGTAGCTGCTGCCTTGGCAGGAAGTAATGGGGATCCATAATAAACCCCAGAAGGAGTAGCTGCTGCCTTGGCAGGAAGTAATGGGGATCCATAATAAACCCCAGAAAGAGTAGCTGCTGCCTTGGCAGGAAGTAATGGGGATCCATAATAAACCCCAGAAAGAGTAGCTGCTGCCTTGGCAGGAAGTAATGGGGATCCATAATAAACCCCAGAAAGAGTAGCTGCTGCCTTGGCAGGAAGTAATGGGGATCCATAATAAACCCCAGAAAGAGTAGCTGCTGCCTTGGCAGGAAGTAATGGGGATCCATAATAAACCCCAGAAAGAGTAGCTGCTGCCTTGGCAGGAAGTAATGGGGATCCATAATAAACCCCAGAAAGAGTAGCTGCTGCCTTGGCAGGAAGTAATGGGGATCCATAATAAACCCCAGAAAGAGTAGCTGCTGCCTTGGCAGGAAGTAATGGGGATCCATAATAAACCCCAGAAAGAGTAGCTGCTGCCTTGGCAGGAAGTAATGGGGATCCATAATAAACCCCAAGAAAGAGTAGCTGCTGCCTTGGCAGGAAGTAATGGGGATCCATAATAAACCCCAGAAAGAGTAGCTGCTGCCTTGGCAGGAAGTAATGGGGATCCATAATAAACCCCAGAAAGAGTAGCTGCTGCCTTGGCAGGAAGTAATGGGGATCCATAATAAACCCCAGAAAGAGTAGCTGCTGCCTTGGCAGGAAGTAATGGGGATCCATAATAAACCCAAGAAAGAGTAGCTGCTGCCTTGGCAGGAAGTAATGGGGATCCATAATAAACCCAAGAAAGAGTAGCTGCTGCCTTGGCAGGAAGTAATGGGGATCCATAATAAACCCCAGAAAGAGTAGCTGCTGCCTTGGCAGGAAGTAATGGGGATCCATAATAAACCCCAGAAAGAGTAGCTGCTGCCTTGGCAGGAAGTAATGGGGATCCATAATAAACCCCAGAAAGAGTAGCTGCTGCCTTGGCAGGAAGTAATGGGGATCCATAATAAACCCCAGAAAGAGTAGCTGCTGCCTTGGCAGGAGGTAATGGGGATCCATAATAAACCCCAGAAAGAGTAGCTGCTGTCTTGGCAGGAAGTAATGGGGATCCATAATAAATACAAATACTGTATGGTGAGTGTTGTTTCTTCCAGAGGCCTCCATGTATCTTCCCATGACTCCCATCATGAACAAGCACCGTAAATCCCTCAACCTGCTGCACGTGTCCCAGCACACACCACTCCATCCACACCACCACCACACGCCACATCAACAACAGCCCAAGGTCAGTTCATCTACGACAACAACCCACCACACACCACATCAACAACAGCCCAAGGTCAGTTCATCTACGACAACAACCCACCACATCACACCACTCCATCCACACCACCACCACACCACATCAACAACAGCCCAAGGTCAGTTCATCTACCCCAACAACCCACCACACGCCACATCAACAACAGCCCAAGGTCAGTTCATCTACGACAACAAACCACCACACACCACATCAACAACAGCCCAAGGTCAGTTCATCTACGCCAACAACCCACCACATCACACCACTCCATCCACACCACCACCACACACCACATCAACAACAGACTCCAGTACTGTCTCTCTGGTGCTCTGTGTGTTTGGATCCTCTAATGTGTGTGTGTGTGTGTGTGTGTGTGTGTGTGTGTGTGTGTGTGTGTGTGTGTGTGTGTGTGTGTGTGTGTGTGTGTGTGTGTGTGTGTGTGTGTGTGTGTGTGTGTGTGTGTGTGTGTGTGTGTGTGTGTGTGCATGCGCACATGTGTGTATTCGTGTGTGTCTGTGTATCTTTGCTCTCAGGCTCCCAGTATTGCAGACCTCCACCTGCCGCGAGACTCCCAGGGTAACACAGACTTTGGGTCTCTGGTGAGACAGTTGAAGGAGTGTCCCACACTGCAGGACCAGGCAGACATACTATATATCCTCTGTGTGATGAAAGGTACTGGTTTAGATCAGGGGCAAACTGTAAACGTCCACTATCATTTCTACACACTCTCTATTTAGTTGTAGGTGTTCAATGTGGCCTGGAGTTTTTTACATTTTTTTACACAAAATAATATTTTTCCACATTTTTTGGTTTTACTCCAACCTCCTGCGGTCGGATCAAATGGGACATATTTTTCCCACCCCTGGATTAGTTGGTGTCGGGTTGAATTGAATCTTTGAATTGAATCAAATTGAATTGAATTCTCTACATGTTTAGGTTTAAATTACACTGAATTGACTCCTCTGATTGAATTGAACTGAATGAAATGTAATTCCCTCTAACCTGAAAGGTGCTGATTGGCTGGTGGACGTGGGGGTCAGGGAGGGGTCAGTGTGAGGTGTCTCCTGGAGGAGCTGTATGCCCAGGCTGGGGCCAACAAGGAGTGGGGTCTGATCAGATACATCTCTGGTATCCTGAGGAAGAGAGTGGAGGTGCTGGCTGAGGCCTGTACAGATCTCATCTCCCACCACAAGCAGCTGACAGTGGGGTTACCACCGGAGCCCAGGGAGAAAGTCATCTCGGCGCCTCTTCCTCCAGAAGAACTCAACTCTCTGATCTATGAGGCCAGTGGGCAGGACATCAGCACGCTGTGCTCACTCAGGTACATCACATTATAACTGGGATTATATAAGATGCTTACAGATGCCATTTCCGTCCAAACTCTCTGCCCGACGCGAGTCTAGCTCGACATGTTAAAGCAAACTTTGGTCAGTTTTGTAACAAGTCTCTGCGATGAAGGGAAAGTAACGACTGCTGTATTGTGATAATGCAGGAGATCATGGTGTACCTGGCCATGTACGTCCGCTCCCAGCCGGCTCTGTTTGGGGACATGCTGCGTCTCCGAATCGGACTCATCATGCAGGTGATGGCTACAGAGCTGGCCCGCAGTCTACACTGCTCAGGTAGGGTTCAGTCTACACTGCTCGGGTAGGGTTCAGTCTATACTGCTCAGGTAGGGTTCAGTCTATACTGCTCAGGTAGGGTTCAGTCTACACTGCTCAGGTAGGGTTCAGTCTACACTGCTCAGGTAGGGTTCAGTCTACACTGCTCGGGTAGGGTTCAGTCTACACTGCTCGGGTAGGGTTCAGTCTATACTGCTCGGGTAGGGTTCAGTCTATACTGCTCGGGTAGGGTTCAGTCTACACTGCTCGGGTAGGGTTCAGTCTACACTGCTTAGGAAGGGTTCAGTCTACACTGCTCAGGTAGGGTTCAGTCTACACTGCTCAGGTAGGGTTCAGTCTACACTGCTCAGGTAGGGTTCAGTCTACACTGCTCAGGTAGGGTTCAGTCTACACTGCTCAGGTAGGGTTCAGTCTACACTGCTCAGGTAGGGTTCAGTCTACACTGCTCAGGTAGGGTTCAGTCTACACTGCTCAGGTAGGGTTCAGTCTACACTGCTCAGGTAGGGTTCAGTCTACACTGCTTAGGAAGGGTTCAGTACCATTCTTAGAATGGTAGAATAATCAGCTGTGTTCTAAAGACCTCAGTAGACTCACCATCTGAATAGGGCTCTGGTAGTTCTTTCAGGTAGACCTGGTTAGTAGTGACACTACTGTATCTGGATGTTGAGCTGAATGGCCTTTGGAGTGGAAGTGCCTGGGGAGTTTTTACAGAGTCTCTCTACTCAGCGTTACAGGTGTCTCTCTTTCCGTCCTCTGCAGGGGAGGAGGCCTCTGAGAGCCTGATGAACTTGAGTCCATCAGACATGAAGAACCTGCTGCACCACATCCTCAGTGGGAAGGAGTTTGGGGTGGAGAGGAGCAGTGAGTCTTTCCCAATCCCACATCGACCCCTAGCTCCGACACCTACATAGACCCCTAGCCAGGACCACTACATAGACCCCTAGCTCCGACACCTACATAGACCCCTAGCCAGGACCACTACATAGACCCCTAGCCAGGACCCCTACATAGACCCCTACATAGACCACTACATAGACCCCTAGCTCCGACACCTACATAGACCCCTAGCCAGGACCACTACATAGACCCCTACATAGACCCCTACATAGACCACTACATAGACCCCTAGCTCCGACACCTACATAGACCCCTAGCCAGGACCACTACATAGACCCCTAGCTCCGACACCTACATAGACCCCTAGCCAGGACCACTACATAGACCCCTAGCTCCGACACCTACATAGACCCCTAGCCAGGACCACTACATAGACCCCTAGCCAGGACCACTACATAGACCCCTAGCTCCGACACCTACATAGACCCCTAGCCAGGACCACTACATAGACCCCTAGCCAGGACCCCTACATAGACCCCTACATAGACCACTACATAGACCCCTAGCTCCGACACCTACATAGACCCCTAGCCAGGACCACTACATAGACCCCTACATAGACCCCTACATAGACCACTACATAGACCCCTAGCTCCGACACCTACATAGACCCCTAGCCAGGACCACTACATAGACCCCTAGCTCCGACACCTACATAGACCCCTAGCCAGGACCACTACATAGACCCCTAGCTCCGACACCTACATAGACCCCTAGCCAGGACCACTACATAGACCCCTAGCCAGGACCACTACATAGACCCCTAGCTCCGACACCTACATAGACCCCTAGCCAGGACCACTACATAGACCCCTAGCTCCGACACCTACATAGACCCCTAGCTCCGACACCTACATAGACCCCTAGCTCCGACACCTACATAGACCCCTAGCTCCGACACCTACATAGACCCCTAGCTCCGACACCTACATAGACCCCTACATAGACCCCTACATAGACCCCTAGCCAGGACCACTACATAGACCCCTACATAGACCCCTACATAGACCCCTACATAGACCCCTAGCCCCGACAACTACATAGACACCTACATAGACCCCTAGCCCCGACAACTACATAGACACCTACATAGACCCCTAGCCCCGACAACTACATAGACACCTACATAGACCCCTAGCCAGGACCACTACATAGACCCCTACATAGACCCCTACATAGACCCCTAGCCCCGACAACTACATAGACCCCTACATAGACCCCTTGCCCCGACACCTACATAGACCCCTACATAGACCCCTACATAGCCCCCTACATAGACCCCTACATAGACCCCTACATAGCCCACTACATAGACCCCTACATAGCCCCCTACATAGACCCCTAGCCCCAACCCCTACATAGACCCCTAACCCAGACCCCTAGCCCCGACCCCTAACCCCGACCCCTAGCCCCGACCCCTACATAGACCTCTACATATACCCCTTGCCCCGACACCTACATAGACCCCTACATAGCCCCCTAGCCCCGACCCCTAAATGGACCCCTACATAGACCCCTACATAGCCCCCTAGCCCCGACCCCTAAATGGACCCCTACATAGACCCCTACATAGCCCCCTAGCCCCGACCCCTACATAGACCCCTACATAGACCCCTACATAGCCCCCTAGCCCCGACCCCTACATAGACCCTACATAGACCCTACATAGCCCCCTAGCCCCGACCCTACATAGACCCTTAGCACCGACCCCTACATAGACCCCTACATAGACCCCTAGCCCCGACCACTACATAGACCCTTAGCCCCGACCCCTACATAGCCAGCATTAGTAGTTTCTACAGTATTAATACATTTCCCGATTCTTCTCAAATCTTTCCAGGTGTACTGGTATCTTTGCAGGTGTACTGGTATATTTGCAGGTCTACTGGTATCTTTGCAGGTGTAGTACTATTCTATTGAATCAAATGAATTGTTGTGTCTGTCTCCCTTTCTCCTGTGTCAGTGCGTCCTATGCAGTCCTCGGCCACCAGCCCGGCTGTCTCCATCCATGAGCTGGGTCACACTGGGGCCACTAAGACGGAGCGCACCGGCATCCGCAAGCTGAAGCGTGAGATCAAACAGGTATGGTCACGTCAGCTGACTATTGCATGTCATGAAGAGTATCTACATCAGGGGTCTCCAACAGGTCCATCACCAGCTACCAGTAACTCCCAGTCTACCTATGAGTAGCTCGCCAAACTATTCTGAAAAAGCATTTATTTTTCACGTGTTCTACCGCAAACTGTCATAAACAAATCTCACTAGTATTAGACAAGTCAAGCTCCCGGCTACTATCCAATCAAATCCACGTTGACATTCATCCACTCCTGATGAGCCACAACTGGCTGAAATCAGTTTTGGGCTTTTGTGTCTGCGTGGTGTGGGCTTTTGTGTCTGCGTGGTGTGGGCTTTTGTGTCTTCGTGGTGTGGGCTTTTGTGTCTGCGTGGTGTGGGCTTTTGTGTCTGCGTGGTGTGGGCTTTTGTGTCTGCGTGGTGTGGGCTTTTGTGTCTGCGTGGTGTGGGCTTTTGGTGTCTGTGTGGTGTGGGCTTTTGTGTCTGTGTGGTGTGGGCTTTTGTGTCTGCGTGGTGTGGGCTTTTGTGTCTGCGTGGTGTGGGCTTTTGTGTCTGCGTGGTGTGGGCTTTTGTGTCTGTGTGGTGTGGGCTTTTGTGTCTGCGTGGTGTGGGTTTTTGTGTCTGCGTGGTGTGGGCTTTTGTGTCTGCGTGGTGTGGGCTTTTGTGTCTGTGTGGTGTGGGCTTTTGTAGCCAGTTAGGGATTATAATAACTGTCTTCTGAGTAGACAGAATGACATTCCCCCAAGAAAACAGAATTTGGGAACATACAAAGACTGCCTATTTGAAAGCTAGGAAAAAATGTACGTGTATCTTGTGAAATGTTTCATAATTTAAAAGTAGCTCTCATGTTGGAGACCCCTGATTTCCTTTGACCTATAATATAATCTACAGGTTAGTATGGACCTAATGCTCTATAATATAATCTACAGGTTAGTATGGACCTAATGCTCTATAATATAATCTACAGGTTAGTATGGACCTAATGCTCTATAATATAATCTACAGGTTAGTATAGACCTAATGCTCTATAATATAATCTACAGGTTAGTATGGACCTAATGCTCTATAATATAATCTACAGGTTAGTATGGACCTAATGCTCTATAATATAATCTACAGGTTAGTATGGACCTAATCCTCTATAATATAATCTACAGGTTAGTATAGACCTAATCCTCTATAATATAATCTACAGGTTAGTATGGACCTAATGCTCTATAATATAATCTACAGGTTAGTATAGACCTAATCATCTATAATATAATCTACAGGTTAGTATAGACCTAATCCTCTATAATATAATCTACAGGTTAGTATAGACATAATCCTCTGTAATATAATCTAAAGGTTAGAATAGACCTAATCCTCTATAATATAATCTACAGGTTAGTATAGACATAATCCTCTGTAATATAATCTAAAGGTTAGAATAGACCTAATCCTCTATAATATAATCTACAGGTTAGTAAAGACATAATCCTCTATAATATAATCTACAGGTTAGTAAAGACATAATCCTCTATAATATAATCTACAGGTTAGTAAAGACATAATCCTCTATAATATAATCTACAGGTTAGTAAAGACATAATCCTCTATAATATAATCTACAGGTTAGTAAAGACATAATCCTCTATAATATAATCTACAGGTTAGTATAGACATAATCCTCTATAATGTAATCTACAGGTTACTATAGGCCTAATACTCTTTCTGTATGTTTGATTCTAGTTAGACGACATGACGACAGAATGCTCTTTGTCTATAGTAGTAATAATGCTGTAATGTTGTATGGTTCTGATTGCAGTTGGATGACTCGTCTCGTCCGATCAGCGTGGGTTGAGTTTGGTAGTTAATAGTCATATTGCCTCATCAGCTGTAATCTCCACAGCCAGACCATAATAGTCATATTGCCTCATCAGCTGTAATCTCCACAGCCAGACCATAATGAAACCAACTATCATAACATGACATGAAGCCGCCAGCTGAAAGCCCATTCATACCAGCTGTACTAGAATACAGTCAGTAGTGCCTTACCTCATGCTGAGCTGCTGATCATGTTTGCCTGTTTTCTAGCCCACATCTTTAACTGTGTCTGATGTTTGATCATAATCTAAACTGTATTTACAAGGTGTGAGTTTGACTTTCCTTCACGCCGTCATCCCCTCCTTCTGTGTCTCTCCCTCGACGACAACATGACGTCTTCTCCGTGTTGATCCTTTCCAGATGAGTAACAGTGGCTATTCCATCAGCAGCAACGTCACCTCTCCCCGTTCCACGGTAAAACCATGAACCACGTCTCCCTCATTGTCCCGTGTTCACTAAACCACGCAGACGAGGTTCACTCTGAACGGTTGTCTTTCTTCGTTACATTGCCTTATGCTTACTGTACTAACATGTACTGGCCTGTAGCATGCTGGTGTCGTCATGGTAACATGTACTGGCCTGTAGCATGCTGGTGTCGTCATGGTAACATGTACTGGCCTGTAGCATGCCGGTGTCGTCATGGTAACATGTACTGGCCTGTAGCATGCTGGTGTCGTCATGGTAACATGTACTGGCCTGTAGCATGCTGGTGTCGTCATGGTAACATGTACTGGCCTGTAGCATGCTGGTGCCGTCATGGTAACATGTACTGGCCTGTAGCATGCTGGTGTCGTCATGGTAACATGTACTGGCCTGTAGCATGCCGGTGTCGTCATGGTAACATGTACTGGCCTGTAGCATGCTGGTGTCGTCATGGTAACATGTACTGGCCTGTAGCATGCCGGTGTCGTCATGGTAACATGTACTGGCCTGTAGCATGCCGGTGCCGTCATGGTAACATGTACTGGCCTGTAGCATGCTGGTGTCGTCATGGTAACATGTACTGGCCTGTAGCATGCTGGTGTCATGGTAACATGTACTGGCCTGTAGCATGCTGGTGCCGTCATGGTAACATGTACTGGCCTGTAGCATGCCGGTGCCGTCATGGTAACATGTACTGGCCTGTAGCATGCTGGTGTCGTCATGGTAACATGTACTGGCCTGTAGCATGCTGGTGCCGTCATGGTAACATGTACTGGCCTGTAGCATGCTGGTGCCGTCATGGTAACATGTACTGGCCTGTAGCATGCTGGTGTCGTCATGGTAACATGTACTGGCCTGTAGCATGCTGGTGTCGTCATGGTAACATGTACTGGCCTGTAGCATGCTGGTGCCGTCATGGTAACATGTACTGGCCTGTAGCATGCTGGTGCCGTCATGGTAACATGTACTGGCCTGTAGCATGCCGGTGCCGTCATGGTAACATGTACTGGCTTGTAGCATGCTGGTGTCGTCATGGTAACATGTACTGGCCTGTAGCATGCCGGTGTCGTCATGGTAACATGTACTGGCCTGTAGCATGCTGGTGCCGTCATGGTAACATGTACTGGCCTGTAGCATGCTGGTGTCGTCATGGTAACATGTACTGGCCTGTAGCATGCCGGTGTCGTCATGGTAACATGTACTGGCCTGTAGCATGCTGGTGTCGTCATGGTAACATGTACTGGCCTGTAGCATGCCGGTGCCGTCATGGTAACATGTACTGGCCTGTAGCATGCCGGTGTCGTCATGGTAACATGTACTGGCCTGTAGCATGCTGGTGCCGTCATGGTAACATGTACTGGCTTGTAGCATGCCGGTGTCGTCATGGTAACATGTACTGGCATGTAGCATGCTGGTGTCATCATGGTAACATGTACCGGCCTGTAGCATGCTGGTGTCGTCATGGTAACATGTACTGGCTTGTAGCATGCTGGTGTCGTCATGGTAACATGTACTGGCCTGTAGCATGCCGGCCCATGTTGACTCCTACCCTTTGGGTGGTGGACCATTCTTGATACACACAGGAAACTGTTGAGCGTGAAACACACAGCAGCGTTGCAGTTCTTTACACAAACCGGTGTGCCTGGCACCTACTCCCATACCCCGTTCAAAGGCACTTAAATCTGTTGTCTTGCCCATTCACCCTCTGAATGGCACAAATACACAACCCGTATCTCAAGGCTTAAAAATCCTTATTTGACCTGTCTCCTCCCGTTCATCTGTACTGATTTGAAGTGGATTTAACAAGGTACATCAACAAGGGCTCATAGCTTTCACCTGGTGTGTGTGTGTGTGTGTGTGTGTGTGTGTGTGTGTGTGTGTGTGTGTGTGTGTGTGTGTGTGTGTATGTACCGCAGCATGAGTACTGTGTACGTTAATGAACACGTATCTCCCCCTGTAGCGGTGCAGCAGCCCCTCCACCCCCAGTGGTATCCTGTCCCCTGTAGGCCCCGGGGGGTCAGACAGCCACCTGCAGTGGGAGGAGCGGCAGGGCCAGTGGCTGAGGAGGAGACGGCTGGATGGGGCCATCAACAGGGTCCCAATGGGCTTCTACCAGAAGGTGTGGAAGATCCTGCAGAAGTGTCACGGCCTGTCAATAGATGGATACGTGCTGCCTTCCTCTACTACCAGAGAGGTATGTAGTGTCAGTCTGTCAATAGATGGATACGTGCTGCCTTCCTCTACTACCAGAGAGGTATGTAGTGTCAGTCTGTCTATAGATGGATACGTGCTCCACTACCAGAGAGGTATGTAGTGTCAGTCTGTCAATAGATGGATACGTGCTGCCTTCCTCTACTACCAGAGAGGTATGTAGTGTCAGTCTGTCTATAGATGGATACGTGCTCCACTAGCAGAGAGGTATGTAGTGTCAGTCTGTCAATAGATGGATACGTGCTGCCTTCCTCTACTACCAGAGAGGTATGTAGTGTCAGTCTGTCTATAGATGGATACGTGCTCCACTACCAGAGAGGTATGTAGTGTCAGTCTGTCAATAGATGGATACGTGCTGTCTTCCTCTACTACCAGAGAGGTATGTAGTGTCAGTCTGTCAATAGATGGATACGTGCTGCCTTCCTCTACTACCAGAGAGGTATGTAGTGTCAGTCTGTCTATAGATGGATACGTGCTGTCTTCCTCCACTACCAGAGAGGTATGTAGTGTCAGTCTGTCTATAGATGGATACGTGCTCCACTACCAGAGAGGTATGTAGTGTCAGTCTGTCAATAGATGGATACGTGCTCTACTACCAGAGAGGTATGTAGTGTCAGTCTGTCTATAGATGGATACGTGCTCCACTACCAGAGAGGTATGTAGTGTCAGTCTGTCTATAGATGGATACGTGCTCTACTACCAGAGAGGTATGTAGTGTCAGTCTGTCTATAGATGGATACGTGCTGCCTTCCTCTACTACCAGAGAGGTATGTAGTGTCAGTCTGTCTATAGATGGATACGTGCTGTCTTCCTCCACTACCAGAGAGGTATGTAGTGTCAGTCTTTCTATAGATGGATACCTGCTCCACTACCAGAGAGGTATGTAGTGTCAGTCTGTCTATAGATGGATACGTGCTGTCTTCCTCCACTACCAGAGAGGTATGTAGTGTCAGTCTGTCTATAGATGGATATGTGCTCTACTACCAGAGAGGTATGTAGTCAAATCAATAGATTGATCAAATGGTATTTATATAGCCCTTTTTACAACTCCATTAATAATGTGCAGTAACCCCCCTAGACCCCCAAACAGCAGCACGACATCAAGGAACATCTCTCAGTGTTTCACATTTAGAACAAATGTAGCTTCCTATAATAGTAGGAAATAAGATTTCCTTTCAGACACTGTGATTGGCACAGACAGATCCCTTGATGGAGATTCCATCTGTGTCTGGGAAAGCGTTCTGACTCTTGACGTCGTGTCCCTGCCTGCCAGATGACAGAAGGTGAGATCAAGTTTGCGGTGCACGTGGAGTCTGTTCTGAACCACGTCCCCCAGCCAGAGTACCGACAGCTGCTGGTGGAGGCTGTGATGGTGCTGACGCTGGTGGCTGACATGGATGTGGACAACATCGGAGGAATCATCCTGATCGACCGCATCGTACACATGGCCAATGACCTCTTCTTACAGGACCAGGTAAGTCTGAGCCAGAACGGCCCATAGGGGAGGAGCCTATTTCCTGTTTCTGTAGCGTGATGTACGATAAACTACACCCTCTGGAACATCTGCAGGCAGAGACGCATCGGGTCCTATTTTAAAGTGTTTGGTTTGACACGACCGGGGATCGAACCCCCACGCTTCCAATCTCAGGTTGGAAACTATTCCCACAAGGCCACAGAGATGGTCACTAGAAAGTTATGTCCTATAAAGTGTTAATGTGTAATGGTCACTAGAAAGTAGTGTCCTGTAAAGGGTTAATGTGTAATGGTCACTAGAAAGTAATGTCCTGTAAAGGGTTAATGTGTAATGGTCACTAGAAAGTAATGTCCTGTAAAAGGTTAATGTGTAATGGTCACTAGAAAGTAAATGGTTAATGTGTAATGGTCACTAGAAAGTAAATGGTTAATGTGTAATGGTCACAAGTAAGTAATGTCCTGTAAAGGGTTAATGTGTAATGGTCACTAGAAAGTAATGTCCTGTAAAAGGTTAATGTGTAATGGTCACTAGAAAGTAAATGGTTAATGTGTAATGGTCACTAGAAAGTAATGTCCTGTAAAGGGTTAATGTGTAATGGTCACTAGAAAGTAAATGGTTAATGTGTAATGGTCACTAGAAAGTAGTGTCCTGTAAAGGGTTAATGTGTAATGGTCACTAGAAAGTAAATGGTTAATGTGAAAGTAGTGTCCTGTAAAGGGTTAATGTGTAATGGTCACTAGAAAGTAAATGGTTAATGTGTAATGGTCACTAGAAAGTAGTGTCCTATAAAGGGTTAATGTGTAATGGTCACTAGAAAGTAGTGTCCTGTAAAGGGTTAATGTGTAATGGTCACTAGAAAGTAATGTCCTGTAAATGGTTAATGTGTAATGGTCACTAGAAAGTAAATGGTTAATGTGTCATGGTCACTAGAAAGTAGTGTCCTATAAAGGGTTAATGTGTAATGGTCACTAGAAAGAAAGTTAGTGTCCTATAAAGGGTTAATGTGTAATGGTCACTAGAAAGTAGTGTCCTATAAAGGGTTAATGTGTAATGGGCCAGTTCAGTGATGTCTGTCCTGTATCGTTGCCATATTATCATGTTAACTAGAGTCACGTGTCTCTTCCTGACTCGTCCATATGTCTATCATAACATAACATGGTGTCAGAAGTGGGATCCGATCCCCACCTCTCAGTTTGTAGTAAGACCTATCCTCTAACTATAGACAACGTGATCTGTATCTACCTATCAGCCATGTCCTCTATGTTCCAGAGGACCCATGGAGCCAACGAGTACTTCCTGGAGAAGGATCCAGCCACGGGGATATGCCACTTCTTCTATGACAGCGCCCCTAGTGGCAGCTACGGTACCATGACCTACCTCTCCAAGGCTGTGGTCACATACCTACAAGACTTCCTGCCACAGTCTACCTGTCTCATGCAATGAGGTCTCAGACTGGGTTTGATGTAGAGCACTCTCTCCCTGGCCTCGCAGGCAGCTAATCAAGAGAGTCTAGTCAAGTAATATATTATAGTGTGGAACGAAATACTACTGCCTCGTTCCAATTCTCCCCAAGTGTACACTGTTCACTCCCATTCAAGGATGATTTAAAATCATTGGGATTGAATTCTTGAAGTGAATGAGTGCACACTTCAGAGAGAAGGGGTGAACTAGACTTAGGTAGGAAGTTGGATGGGGTTTGACCTATGACCTATGACTAAGATATTCACAACACACACTCTACTCAAAGGAGTTTTATTGCAGCTAATTGATTGATTATAATCAATAATATAGCAGGTTTAAAATGAAATATATAATTAATTATAATTAAATATATGTTTGTTTTTTATTTTGAGTGTTGGATGACACACGGTACTAAAATTATTTATAATTTTAACATTTAATATATATGTGTAAATCAGACGGAGTTGTTTAAAACAATCTAATATGATATAATGAGTGTATCCCTCCTCTATTGTATCATTCTCACCCTGTGTTGTGGGGTTATAAACCTATCCAGAAGTTACTGTGTTATCCCGTGTTGAAGTACTGCAGCTGACTGTACCTTTCATCCCACTTTACAACGACATTTACCTCTCATGTTATCTGAGGTGTGGCTCATCATCACCACTGTATGTGTCACAAATACTGTGCATTTATCCATATGTACCCGAAGCATGTCAGCAATGCCTTCATAGCTGCTAATGTGTATGTGAACGTTTATCTGTGAAGTAAACATAATGACAATGTGATTATATATATAACATGGTTGAATCAGTCCAACAGTGGTTCATGCCATATTTCAGCCTTTTACCTAGTCATTCAGTACAATACTGTGTGTTAGACATTAGCATCCCACTAGTCATTCAGTACAAACTGTGTGTTAGACATTAGCATCCCCGTAGTCATTCAGTACAAGGAGTGTGTCAGCATTAATGCCCATAGTCATTCAGTACAATACTGTGTGTTAGACATTAGCATTCCCGTAGTCATTGTACAAGTAACATGTTAACATTATGACAATTGATTATACTGTATATAACATCCCCGTAGTCATTCAGTACAATACTGTGTGTTCATGACATTCAGTACAATACTGTGTGTTGACATTAGCATCCCCGTAGTCATTCAGTACAACACTGTGTGTTAGACATTAGCATTATCGTAGTCATTCAGTACACCACTGTGTGTTAGACATTAGCATCCCCGTAGTCATTCAGTACAATACTGTGTGTTAGACATTAGCATCCCTGTAGTCATTCAGTACAATACTGTGTGTTAGACATTAGCATCCCCGTAGTCATTCAGTACAATACTGTGTGCATCCCGTAGTCATTCATTACTGTGTGTTAGACATTAGCATCCCCGTAGTCATTCAGTACAATACTGTGTGTTAGACATTAGCATCCCCGTAGTCATTCAGTACAACACTGTGTGTTAGACATTAGCACCCCGTAGTCATTCAGTACAATACTGTGTGTTAGACATTAGCATCCCCGTAGTCATTCAGTACAATACTGTGTGTTAGACATTAGCATCCCCGTAGTCATTCAGTACAATACTGTGTGTTAGACATTAGCATCCCTGTAGTCATTCAGTACAATACTGTGTGTTAGACATTAGCATCCCCGTAGTCATTCAGTACAATACTGTGTGTTAGACATTAGCATCCCCGTAGTCATTCAGTACAATACTGTGTGTTAGACATTAGCATCCCGTAGTCATTCAGTACAATACTGTGTGTTAGACATTAGCATCCCCGTAGTCATTCAGTACAATACTGTGTGTTAGACATTAGCATCCCGTAGTCATTCAGTACAATACTGTGTGTTAGACATTAGCATCCCCGTAGTCATTCAGTACAATACTGTGTGTTAGACATTAGCATCCCCGTAGTCATTCAGTACAATACTGTGTGTTAGACATTAGCATCCCGTAGTCATTCAGTACAATACTGTGTGTTAGACATTAGCATCCCCGTAGTCATTCAGTACAACACTGTGTTAGACATTAGCATCCCCGTAGTCATTCAGTACAATACTGTGTGTTAGACATTAGCATCCCCGTAGTCATTCAGTACAATACTGTGTGTTAGACATTAGCATCCCCGTAGTCATTCAGTACAATACTGTGTGTTAGACATTAGCATCCCCGTAGTCATTCAGTACAATACTGTGTGTTAGACATTAGCATCCCGTAGTCATTCAGTACAATACTGTGTGTTAGACATTAGCATCCCGTAGTCATTCAGTACAATACTGTGTGTTAGACATTAGCATCCCGTAGTCATTCAGTACAACACTGTGTGGTAGACATTAGCATCCCAGCAGGCTTACAGTTGAAGGGAGAATCTGTTCTGCAGTTAAGGACGACTGAGGCTGAAACAGTTCTGTTTTTGTGTCTAACTTTATTTTATATATTTAAAAAGAGACTATAAATATAGTAGATACATAGAAATAATGTATTTTTAACAAAGTACTATGACTGTTTATATAACAGACTAAAGTACAATTAATACTGTCACTTTTAATAAAAAAATTACATTTGATATTCCTATAGGCATGGCCATGTTATAAGTCTGCAGTTGAGGACATTTTGAGGGGATCAATTCTACTAATCTATTATCACAGTGTCTGCACCGTGTTTCCATTATGTTTTTACTCATTCATTCACACTACCTTGTAAAACAACATGTAATCACTTGAGGGAAATATATTTAAATGCCATCAATTAAATCCCTAAACTAATAACGTGTTTTTCTGGTTTCTCTTCAGCTATATGTCTGTAATATGCAGTCCAAGCCTCTATTCAATGTCACAGATATGTTCTGGATGTGACAATAATATTTTAATAGTTTTTATACTGTTCTCAGTAATTATTTGACAAAAATACATCTAAGGACTGACAAAATGTAGATTCAATAGTAAGTCATTGTTCAAGAGCCGAACAGAGGGATGGTAGAAAGCAATGGAATAAATGACATTATATTTAAATGATCTCCACACGATCTCTGCTACACATTACTCTGCTGTTCTTTCCTTGGCTGACACTTCTTCCTACTGTAGGGGAGAGGCGGTGAGAGGCAGGACAGGAACACTGGTAACTTCCTTTATGGTTCAGGCACAGGTGAGAGCAGCCACCATTCTTACGGCTGCACTCGTTGATATCTGTTGATGAAACAGGGCAAAGGGCTGGTCAGGAAAATATCATTGGAAGATTTAGATTTGTCAAAGACTTCCGTTTTGATCAATTTATGTGTGTGTGTGTGTGTGTGTGTGTGTGTGTGTGTGTGTGTGTGTGTGTGTGTGTGTGTGTGTGTGTGTGTGTGTGTGTGTGTGTGTGTGTGTGTGTGTGTGTGTGTGTGTGTGTGTGTGTGTGTGTGTGTGTGTAGTCATCTCACCTCTGCAGTGGTGTCTGTCTGAGGACAGTTTGTAGCCTCTGGGACAGATACAGCGGTGGGAGCCAGGCAGGTTCACACACTTCCACTGACACCGGTGTCCAGGTACACTGACCTCTGGCTCCTCACATTCATTGATGTCTGTAACAGGATCAGTGTCATTCCAGCAGTTGAAGACAACCTGATCGCCATACACATTCTGTTTGCTGAATGACATTGTTGTATCTATTTTCTATTGATTCCACTAAGCTACGTGGAATTGTTTTAAGAATGTCATTACCAAGGATCATTTAGTTATTTTATTTTTGAATTTTAAGACCACTTGAAGAATAAAATATATACAGTACCAGTCAAACGTTTGGACACACCTACATACTATTTTCTACGTTGTACAATAATAGTGGAGACATCAAAACTATGAAATAACAATGGAATCATGAGGTAACCAAAAAAGTGTTAAACAAATAAAAAATATATTTCAGATTTGCCACCCTTTGCCTTGATTACAGCTTTGCACACACTTTGCATTCTCTCAACCAGCTTCATCTGGAATGCTTTTCCAACAGTCTTGAAGGAGTTCCCACATATCCTGAGCACTTTTTGGCTGCTTTTCCTTAACTAACAGGACAATGACCCAAAACACACCTCCAGGCTTTGTAAGGGCAATTTGACTAAGAAGGAGAGTGATGGAGTGCTGCATCAGATGACCTGGCCTCCACAATCACCCGAACTCAACCCAATTGAGATGGTTTGGGATGAGTTGGACTGCAGAGTGAAGGAAAAGCAGTGCTCAGCATATGTGGGAACTCCTTCAAGACCATTGGAAAAGCATTCTTCATGAAGCTGCTTGAGAGAATGCCAAGAGTGTGCAAAGCTGTCATCAAGTCAAAGGGTGGCTGCTTTGAAGAATCTAAAATACATTTAGATTTTCTACAACTTTTTTGGTTACTACATTATTCCATTTGTGTTATTTCATATTTTTGATGTCTTCACTATTATTCTACAATGTAGAAAATAGTAAAAATAAAGAAAACCCTTGAATGAGTAGGTGTCCAAACTTTTCGCTGGTATTGTATACTTCCATACATGTTTTTCAACTGGTACTGAGGACTCTTCAGAAGAGTCTTGTGAGCGTTGTAGATCCAAATACGTGTTTGTGAGAGTCTGACCTTTCCACAGAGGGGTCATATTAGTGTGTAGCCCAAACAGTTTGGACGCGACAGACAGAAGTTGGCAGATCGTCTGTACCACCTTCAGAGGTGTCCCAAGATGCTTGTGGGGGTCATAGAGCAAAAGGGAGAACCCATCATGTTCTTGAGTCTAATCTTTCCATAGAGATGTTCAGACGCTACAGACAATATATATATATACAATTATTTTTTACCCCGAATTTCGTGGTATCCAATTGTTAGTAGCTACTATCTTGTCTCATCTCTACAACTCCCGTACGGGCTCGGGGAGAGACGAAGGCCGGTTGCGACAGAGCCTGGGCACGAACCCAGAGTCTCTGGTGGCACAGCTGGCGCTGCAGTACAGCGCCCTTAACCACTGCGCCACCCGGGAGGCCCTACAGACAATATTTTGAGAGAATGATTTTCGGGATGCCTCATGGTCTGACAAACACCGCTCTAGCTCTGTCACCTTTCACCGCAGATGCAGAAGTGTGACATCGGCTGATGTGGTGGATTGAGATGTCTCTAGCATAAATTGATGGGTTTTTATGGGAGGATTATGCTAATTAGATTTCCGCAAGGGTAATTAAGAGAGAGAGATGTTCCACTAGTCTAATTAGAAGTTGTGGCATTCTATTCATTTCTGCTAAACCTACGGCATCCCAGTGTCTCCTACCTACACACTCCTTTCTGGACAGGTTTCCTCCAGGTATCGGGGTTGAGGGTTGTTTCCTGTACCCTGCGGGACACTCAGCCACACAGGCCCTTCCGTCCCCAGCCAGGGTGTGTCCGTAGGGGCAAGAGCAGCGGAACGAGCCGAAGGTGTTGACGCAGGTCTGCTGGCAGCGCTGTTGCTGCTGGCCCTCCACACACTCATCCACATCTGCGCCGAGGACACACACGCACAGGTATGTGTTTAAAACACACGTTCGTGCGTACGCACAGGAACACACACACACAGGTATGTGTTTAAAACACACGTTCGTGCGTACGCACAGGAACACACACACACACAATTAGGAAAGTGGCCTGTCTGATGCTGATGTCACAAAGGCCCCGAGATGAAAGAGTAGAGCAGCTCTGTCTCGCTTTGATTCTCTCTGTCTCGCTCTGGCACACCTCATTACCATGGAGACCAGGCTTGCACCGTTGGCTTTCATGTACGACAAAGGTGATGTGTGACGATGCCCTTTTGTTTTTGATCGTGTCCGTGTTCAGCGTTCTGCTGCGACAGCAGTATGTGTTAGCTAACATCCACCTCTTCAGTTCCACTGACTGGATCGGCAGCCCTGGTCTCAGTGGTCTGGTTTCAATATGACAAATACAGAGACTAACAGACTGGGAGAAAAACATCTGCTTTATAGAGGAAGCTGCAGTGTGTGGAAAACAACTCAGGAAGATATATCAACTACTGTACCTGCTAGTTGAGCTCCTGCTCTTTCCCAGGAGAGCACCTGTAGCAGTGTGTGTGTGTGTGTGTGTGTGTGTGTGTGCGTGTGTGTGTGTGTGTGCGTGTGTGTGTGTGCGTGTGTGTGTGTGTGTGTAGATGTGTGTGTGTGTGTGTGTGTATAGATGTGTGTGTGTGTGAATGTAGATGTGTGTGTGTGTGTATGTAGATGTGTGTGTGTGTGTGTGTGTGTGTGTGTGTGTGTGTGTGTGTGTGTGTGTGTGTGTGTGTGTGTGTGTGTGTGTGTGTGTGTGTGTGTGTGTGTGTGTGTGTGTGTGTGTGTGTGTGTGTGTGTGTGTGTGTGTGTGTGTGTGTGTTTACACCACTGCTGGCCTATAGGAATGTGTAAATTAATATTTATCTCTGCTGTATGGTATGCCTGTCTGAGTCAGACAGATTATAGCATGTGTAGATATTGTGCTAGTCAGCTCTGTCTACAGGAGAAAACCACCTGTTCATTCAACCACCTGTCTATAGACAGTGAATCATGGTAGTACTTTATTCTGAGACGCAAATGTTGGGTTCCTACCTGGAAATAAACTGTGGAGGAAAATAGAAAGAGTGAGAAAGTATTTCTCAACTGATAAACACTTTATTTTTTTTTTAACAGAAGCCAATTTCAACCTTTTTAAGGTGGATAATTTGACCCAAGTTATTTACTCGACACCCAAAACCAAATGTCCAGCTGTCACAAGAGACTACTATGTAGGTGCACCGTGGAACAGAGATCCTGAAACATATATTAACGGGGTCTTTCCTCAGGCCGTAGCTTGTTCCTCTGCAGCGCTGCCTTGTGATCAGAGTGGTAGAGATGTTATGGATCCAGAATGTAGAGCTCTAAATGGGGGATTCTCAGGCTGTAAAAACATCACTGAATTTAGGGGCATCGTGATCACATCGTAGAGCCTGTTGGTGCAGACACTACAGCTGTTCTTTATGGAGGAAGACACCTTGGCTAATCAGAGACTGTAGACAGAAGACATCTTGGCTAGTCAGAGACTGTGGAGGAAGACATCTTGGCTAGTCAGAGACTTTGGATAGAAGACATCTTGGCTAGTCAGAGACTGTGGACAGAAGACATCTTGGCTAGTCAGAGACTGTGGACAGAAGACATCTTGGCTAGTCAGAGACTGTGGATAGAAGACATCTTGGCTAGTCAGAGACTGTGGACAGAAGACATCTTGGCTAGTCAGAGACTGTGGACAGAAGACATCTTGGCTAGTCAGAGACTGTGGACAGAAGACATCTTGGCTAGTCAGAGACTGTGGAGGAAGACATCTTGGCTAGTCAGAGACTGTGGACAGAAGACATCTTGGCTAGTCAGAGACTGAAGATGAAGACATCTTGGCTAGTCAGAGACTGTGGACAGAAGACATCTTGGCTAGTCAGAGACTGTGGATGAAGACATCTTGGCTAGTCAGAGACTGTGGATGAAGACATCTTGGCTAGTCAGAGACTGAAGATGAAGACATCTTGGCTAGTCAGAGACTGAAGATGAAGACATCTTGGCTAGTCAGAGACTGTGGATGAAGACATCTTGGCTAGTCAGAGACTGTGGACAGAAGACATCTTGGCTAGTCAGAGACTGTGGACAGAAGACATCTTGGCTAGTCAGAGACTGAAGATG
The DNA here is from genome assembly GCF_021184085.1 of Oncorhynchus gorbuscha. Lineage (NCBI taxonomy): Eukaryota > Metazoa > Chordata > Actinopteri > Salmoniformes > Salmonidae > Oncorhynchus > Oncorhynchus gorbuscha. Next base: position 152,984 of record NW_025745848.1, on the reverse strand, counting down.
AAGACATCTTGGCTAGTCAGAGACTGAAGATGAAGACATCTTGGCTAGTCAGAGACTGAAGATGAAGACATCTTGGCTAGTCAGAGACTGTGGATGAAGACATCTTGGCTAGTCAGAGACTGTGGACAGAAGACATCTTGGCTAGTCAGAGACTGTGGACAGAAGACATCTTGGCTAGTCAGAGACTGTGGATGAAGACATCTTGGCTAGTCAGAGACTGAAGACAGAAGACATCTTGGCTAGTCAGAGACTGTGGAGAGAAGACATCTTGGCTAGACAGAGACTGTGGATGAAGACATCTTGGCTAGTCAGAGGTGGACAAAAAAGACATTTGGCTAGTCAGAGACTGTGGACACAAACACACACTGACTAGGGACTGAAGATAAAGTTACATCTTTTTCTAGTCAGAGACTGTGGAGGAAGACATCTTGGTAGTCATGTGTGGAGGAAGATCTTGGCTAGTCAGTTGTTGAAGATGAAGACATCTTGGCTAGTGAGACTTGACGTTAAGACATCTTGGCTAGTCAGCAATGGGGAAGACATCTTGGCTAGTCAGAGACTGGAGTTCAAACACACGTCTCTCACCTCGATTGATTGTTTGGCTAGTCAGAGACTGGAGGACGGTGATGCTGGCTAGTCAGGATGAAGCCTGGTGGAGTGACACTGAGCTTGTTCCTGGTTCATCTTGGCTAGTCAGAGCTGTGGAACAGCCTCTTGTTCAGAGACTGGAGGGGGACATCTAGGGTTAGAGGTCAGAGGTTAGAGATGGGGAGGCATCTTGGCTCTCATGTCTGTGGATGAAGACATTTTGTTTGTGTTATCCTGGAAGACATCTTGTCTGTCTGTATGGTCTGTGGATGAATATTCTGTATATTGTCAACAAAAACAAACATTTGACCTCCCCAAATGTTTGGTAGCATGTAAACACAACACTGACTAGGTGTTTTGGGTGATTAAAGTTCTCTTTTTAGGACAAAGCATGGTGTGCAGGCTAGCACCAGTTGTTTCAGTGAAACATGTAGAGACCCTGCAGGTGGGTAGTTCTCCAGGCTTTAGGGCTGGAATAAAGACCCTGCAGGAGGGTGACTCTCCAGGAGTAGGGCTGGAATAAAGACCCTGCAGGAGGGTTACTCTCCAGGAGTAGGGCTGGAATAAAGACCCTGCAGGAGGGTTCCTCTAACAGGATGTAGGGCTGGAATAAAGACCCTGCAGGAGGGTTACTCTCCAGGAGTAGGGCTGGAATAAAGACCCTGTTCAGGGGAGGGGGTGACTCTCCAGGAGTAGGGCTGGAATAAAGACCCTGCAGGAGGGTGACTCTCCAGGAGTAGGGCTGGAATAAAGACCCTGCAGGAGGGTGACTCTCCAGGAGTAGGGCTGGAATAAAGACCTTGCATTGGGGGTAGTTCTCCAGAGTCAAATGTTTGGAATAAAGACCCTGCAGGAGGGTTTTCCAGGAGTAGGGCTGGAATAAAGACCCTGCAGGAGGGTGACTCTCCAGGAGTAGGGCTGGAATAAAGACCCTGCAGGAGGGTGACTCTCCAGGAGTAGGGCTGGAATAAAGACCCTGCAGGAGGGTGACTCTCCAGGAGTAGGGCTGGAATAAAGACCCTGCAGGAGGGTGACTCTCCAGGAGTAGGGCTGGAATAAAGACCCTGCAGGAGGGTTACTCTCCAGGAGTAGGGCTGGAATAAAGACCCTGCAGGAGGGTGACTCTCAGGAGTAGGGCTGGAATAAAGACCCTGCAGGAGGGTTACTCTCCAGGAGTAGGGCTGGAATAAAGACCCTGCAGGAGGGTTACTCTCCAGGAGTAGGGCTGGAATAAAGACCCTGCAGGAGGGTGACTCTCCAGGAGTAGGGCTGGAATAAAGACCCTGCAGGAGGGTGACTCTCCAGGAGTAGGGCTGGAATAAAGACCCTGCAGGAGGGTGACTCTCCAGGAGTAGGGCTGGAATAAAGACCCTGCAGGAGGGTTACTCTCCAGGAGTAGAAGGGCTGGAATAAAGACCCTGCAGGAGGGTGACTCTCCAGGAGTAGGGCTGGAATAAAGACCCTGCAGGAGGGTGACTCTCCAGAGTAGGGCTGGAATAAAGACCCTGCAGGAGGGTGACTCTCCAGGAGTAGGGCTGGAATAAAGACCCTGCAGGAGGGTGACTCTCCAGGAGTAGGGCTGGAATAAAGACCCTGCAGGAGGGTGACTCTCCAGGAGTAGGGCTGGAATAAAGACCCTGCAGGAGGGTGACTCTCCAGGAGTAGGGCTGGAATAAAGACCCTGCAGGAGGGTTACTCTCCAGGAGTAGGGCTGGAATAAAGACCCTGCAGGAGGGTGACTCTCCAGGAGTAGGGCTGGAATAAAGACCCTGCAGGAGGGTGACTCTCCAGGAGTAGGGCTGGAATAAAGACCCTGCAGGAGGGTGACTCTCCAGGAGTAGGAGCTGGAATAAAGACCCTGCAGGAGGGTGACTCTCCAGGAGTAGGGCTGGAATAAAGACCCTGCAGGAGGGTGACTCTCCAGGAGTAGGGCTGGAATAAAGACCCTGCAGGAGGGTTACTCTCCAGGAGTAGGGCTGGAATAAAGACCCTGCAGGAGGGTGACTCTCCAGGAGTAGGGCTGGAATAAAGACCCTGCAGGAGGGTGACTCTCCAGGAGTAGGGCTGGAATAAAGACCCTGCAGGAGGGTGACTCTCCAAGAGTAGGGCTGGAATAAAGACCCTGGAGGAGGGTGACTCTCCAGGAGTAGGGCTGGAATAAAGACCCTGCAGGAGGGTTACTCTCCAGGAGTAGGGCTGGAATAAAGACCCTGCAGGAGGGTGACTCTCAGGAGTAGGGCTGGAATAAAGACCCTGCAGGAGGGTTACTCTCCAGGAGTAGGGCTGGAATAAAGACCCTGCAGGAGGGTGACTCTCCAGGAGTAGGGCTGGAATAAAGACCCTGCAGGAGGGTGACTCTCCAGGAGTAGGGCTGGAATAAAGACCCTGCAGGAGGGTGACTCTCCAGGAGTAGGGCTGGAATAAAGACCCTGCAGGAGGGTGACTCTCCAGGAGTAGGGCTGGAATAAAGACCCTGCAGGAGGGTTACTCTCCAGGAGTAGGGCTGGAATAAAGACCCTGCAGGAGGGTTGACTCTCCAGGAGTAGGGCTGGAATAAAGACCCTGCAGGAGGGTGACTCTCCAGGAGTAGGGCTGGAATAAAGACCCTGCAGGAGGGTGACTCTCCATGAGTAGGGCTGGAATAAAGACCCTGCAGGAGGGTGACTCTCCAGGAGTAGGGCTGGAATAAAGACCCTGCAGGAGGGTGACTCTCCAGGAGTAGGGCTGGAATAAAGACCCTGCAGGAGGGTGACTCTCCAGGAGTAGGGCTGGAATAAAGACCCTGCAGGAGGGTGACTCTCCAGGAGTAGGGCTGGAATAAAGACCCTGCAGGAGGGTGACTCTCCAGGAGTAGGGCTGGAATAAAGACCCTGCAGGAGGGTGACTCTCCAGGAGTAGGGCTGGAATAAAGACCCTGCAGGAGGGTGACTCTCCAGGAGTAGGGCTGGAATAAAGACCCTGCAGGAGGGTGACTCTCCAGGAGTAGGGCTGGAATAAAGACCCTGCAGGAGGGTGACTCTCCAGGAGTAGGGCTGGAATAAAGACCCTGCAGGAGGGTGACTCTCCAGGAGTAGGGCTGGAATAAAGACCCTGCAGGAGGGTGACTCTCCAGGAGTAGGGCTGGAATAAAGACCCTGCAGGAGGGTACTCTCCAGGAGTAGGGCTGGAATAAAGACCCTGCAGGAGGGTTACTCTCCAGGAGTAGGGCTGGAATAAAGACCCTGCAGGAGGGTGACTCTCCAGGAGTAGGGCTGGAATAAAGACCCTGCAGGAGGGTGACTCTCCAGGAGTAGGGCTGGAATAAAGACCCTGCAGGAGGGTGACTCTCCAGGAGTAGGGCTGGAATAAAGACCCTGCAGGAGGGTGACTCTCCAGGAGTAGGGCTGGAATAAAAACCCTGCAGGAGGGTGACTCTCCAGGAGTAGGGCTGGAATAAAGACCCTGCAGGAGGGTGACTCTCCAGGAGTAGGGCTGGAATAAAGACCCTGCAGGAGAGTAGTTCTCCAGGAGTAGGGCTGGAATAAAGACCCTGCAGGAGGGTTACTCTCCAGGAGTAGGGCTGGAATAAAGACCCTGGAGGAGGGTAGTTCTCCTGGAGTAGGGTTGGACACCTGCATTTCACTGAGCCCCAGCAATTTAAAACAGGACTGTCTTCCAACAGCCACAGCTGGTCCCAATACTCCCTACCCATCAAAGAGTTAGTTCAAAGAGGAAGGGGAAAGAAGTGAATTGGGACCGGCTGCCACAGTCTACCAAGCACAGCACTGACTTCCTGGTCAGTCACTCAGTTAGTCAGTTACTGAGAGATGATGCGTGTAACAGACATTCTGATGTCACTGAGGTAATAATGTAGAAAACAGAGACCCTGCAGGACGTCTCCTTTCTCCTTCTCACCTGCCCAAACACAGAGGACACAGTGATGAGGTGAACACAGCAACAAAACATGTAAACCTTTATTTAACCAGGCAAGTCAGTTAAGAACAAATTCTTATTTTCAATGACGGCCTAGGAACAGTGGGTTAACTGCCTGTTCAGGGGCAGAACGACAGATTTGTACCTTGTCAGCTCGGGGTTTGAACTCGCAACCTTCCGGTTACTAGTACAACTCTTACCACTAGGCTACGCTGCAACCTATCGTATCAACATACGTTCTGAACAAAACTTCTATGGCCTTTCTGTAGCTCTTCAGTTTGGTAGTACAGAATCTGTAGAGAGGCATCACAATGGGGAATGATAGAGCAGTGACTTACCCAAGCAGACCGGGGTGAGACCACTCCACCGTCCAGCCTGCAGACAGTAGCTGTGGATATAAGGGTGTACCCTGCATAGCAGGCGTACTGGATGTAGTGTTTGTAGTCCCCAAGGGGAGGGCACCGGACGGAAGTAGAAGGTGCCATGAGCTGGCAGGGGAGGGTAAGGGCACAGCGGACGCCTGTTTAGGGTCACAGGCCTGGGCAGCTCCTCTGTGTTTGTAGCATCCTTAATAAGATGCTGGTCTGACCTGTTTAAAGACAGATACGAGGAGGTCTCATTGTGTCGAGACGTTTCACCATCATCGCCGGACAATGGCGACGATGACGTCTCGTTCGCCTGACTGTGATGACTGTCACTTGTGTCGGTTTCATTGTCCTGTGACCCGTTTGATGCCCGATCCGGAGAGGTCACGTTGCGTCGATGAGTTTCACCACCATCATCATCATCATCGTCAGATAATGATGCAGTCTCCTTCACTTGGATGTGATGACCAAACGTGTCTGTTCCATTGACCCAGTGGCTGGTGGTGTTGCTGGAGTTGATGAAGCTTGTGGAGCTGGTCTCAGTGGGTCTCTGAGGACGGGGCTCCTGTGTGTTTGTGCTGCTCACATCTGCTGGCTCCGTAACGCCCTGGCCAGGCTCCAACTGGGTGGCCCCTGTCAGCACCCCCTTCCTGGGTAATGAATCCTCCTGCATAGTCTGGGCTATAGAGGCCCCCTGGTGCCAATACCCTTCAGCGACCAGCAGGCTGGATGTGGAAGTAATGGTCTCTGTAGTAGCAGAGGAGGATGTGGAGGCCTGAGGTCTAGTGGGCTTCTCAGGGGCCCCTTCTCTGTCTGTTAGATCCCTGGTGTCTTTCAAATTCTCCTCCACATGGTGAGCTTTGGTGCTGCGGTCTATGGAGTGTGGGTCTTTTAGGTGGGTGTGGGGGTCTTTACGTGGTGCGTTGGCCAGCAACACGGGCTTGGAGGCGGTGTTAGCGATGGTATTGTAGTGAAGCTGTAGGTGGTTCTTCAGAGCAGACAGCACGGCAAGGTTCTGGCTCTGGATCCTGGGCATCGGGACGGTGGGCTCTTTCTGCTTCCATGACCTCATCATATCAGACTCTAGGATAGAAGAGGCACAGAGGAGGATCATGAGACATCATATCAGGCTCTAGGAGGGAAGAGGCACAGAGGAGGATCAATACCAGGAGACACCATATCAGACTCTAGGAGGGAGAGGCACAGAGGAGGACCAGGAGACATCATATCAGACTCTAGGAGGGAGAGGCACAGAGGAGGATCAATACCAGGAGACATCATATCAGACTCTAGGAGGGAGAGGCACAGAGGAGGATCAGGAGACATCATATCAGACTCTAGGAGGGAGAGGCACAGAGGAGAACCAGGAGACATCATATCAGACTCTAGGAGGGAGAGGCACAGAGGAGGATCACATCATATCAGACTCAGGAGGGAGACACAGAGGAGAATCAGGAGACATCATCTAGGAGGGGAGAGGCACAGAGGAGGATCAATACCAGGAGACACCATATCAGACTCTAGGAGGGAGAGGCACAGAGGAGGACCAGGAGACATCATATCAGACTCTAGGAGGGAGAGGCACAGAGGAGAATCAGGAGACATCATATCAGACTCTAGGAGGGAAGAGGCACAGAGGAGAACCAGGAGACATCATATCAGACTCTAGGAGGGGAGAGGCACAGAGGAGGACCAATACCAGGAGACATCATATCAGACTCTAGGAGGGAAGAGGCACAGAGGAGAACCAGGAGACATCATATCAGACTCTAGGAGGGGAGAGGCACAGAGGAGAACCAGGAGACATCATATCAGACTCTAGGAGGGGAGAGGCACAGAGGAGGACCAATACCAGGAGACATCATATCAGACTCTAGGAGGGAAGAGGCACAGAGGAGGACCAATACCAGGAGACATCATATCAGACTCTAGGAGGGAAGAGGCACAGAGGAGGACCAATACCAGGAGACATCATATCAGACTCTAGGAGGGAAGAGGCACAGAGGAGAACCAGGAGACATCATATCAGACTCTAGGAGGGAAGAGGCACAGAGGAGGACCAATACCAGGAGACATCATATCAGACTCTAGGAGGGAGAGGCACAGAGGAGGATCAGGAGACATCATATCAGACTCTAGGAGGGAGAGGCACAGAGGAGGATCAGGAGACATCATATCAGGCTCTAGGAGGGGAGAGGCACAGAGGAGAACCAGGAGACATCATATCAGACTCTAGGAGGGAGAGGCACAGAGGAGAACCAGGAGACATCATATCAGACTCTAGGAGGGAGAGGCACAGAGGAGGATCAGGAGACATCATATCAGACTCTAGGAGGGGAGAGGCACAGAGGAGAACCAGGAGACATCATATCAGACTCTAGGAGGGAGAGGCACAGAGGAGAACCAGGAGACATCATATCAGACTCTAGGAGGGAGAGGCACAGAGGAGGATCAATACCAGGAGACATCATATCAGACTCTAGGAGGGAGAGGCACAGAGGAGGACCAGGAGACATCATATCAGACTCTAGGAGGGAGAGGCACAGAGGAGAATCAGGAGACATCATATCAGACTCTAGGAGGGAGAGGCACAGAGGAGAACCAGGAGACATCATATCAGACTCTAGGAGGGAGAGGCACAGAGGAGAATCAGGAGACATCATATCAGACTCTAGGAGGGAGAGGCACAGAGGAGAACCAGGAGACATCATATCAGACTCTAGGAGGGAGAGGCACAGAGGAGAACCAGGAGACATCATATCAGACTCTAGGAGGGAAGAGGCACAGAGGAGGACCAATACCAGGAGACATCATATCAGACTCTAGGAGGGGAGAGGCACAGAGGAGGATCAGGAGACATCATATCAGACTCTAGGAGAGAGGCAGAGGAGGATACCAGGAGACATCATATCAGACTCTAGGAGGGAGAGGCACAGAGGAGGACCAGGAGACATCATATCAGACTCTAGGAGGGAGAGGCACAGAGGAGGATCAGGAGACATCATATCAGACTCTCGGAGGGAGAGGCACAGAGGAGAACCAGGAGACATCATATCAGACTCTAGGAGGGAGAGGCACAGAGGAGGATCAATACCAGGAGACACCATATCAGACTCTAGGAGGGAGAGGCACAGAGGAGGATCAATACCAGGAGACATCATATCAGACTCTAGGAGGGAGAGGCACAGAGGAGAACCAGGAGACATCATATCAGACTCTAGGAGGGAGAGGCACAGAGGAGAACCAGGAGACATCATATCAGACTCTAGGAGGGAGAGGCACAGAGGAGGATCAATACCAGGAGACACCATATCAGACTCTAGGAGGGAGAGGCACAGAGGAGGATCAATACCAGGAGACATCATATCAGACTCTAGGAGGGAGAGGCACAGAGGAGAACCAGGAGACATCATATCAGACTCTAGGAGGGAAGAGGCACAGAGGAGGACCAATACCAGGAGACATCATATCAGACTCTAGGAGGGAGAGGCACAGAGGAGGATCAGGAGACATCATATCAGACTCTAGGAGGGAGAGGCACAGAGGAGAATCAGGAGACATCATATCAGACTCTAGGAGGGAGAGGCACAGAGGAGGATCAGGAGACATCATATCAGACTCTAGGAGGGAAGAGGCACAGAGGAGGACCAATACCAGGAGACATCATATCAGACTCTAGGAGGGAAGAGGCACAGAGGAGGACCAATACCAGGAGACATCATATCAGACTCTAGGAGGGAGAGGCACAGAGGAGAACCAGGAGACATCATATCAGACTCTAGGAGGGAAGAGGCACAGAGGAGGATCAGGAGACATCATATCAGACTCTAGGAGGGAAGAGGCACAGAGGAGGACCAATACCAGGAGACATCATATCAGACTCTAGGAGGGAGAGGCACAGAGGAGGATCAGGAGACATCATATCAGACTCTAGGAGGGAGAGGCACAGAGGAGAACCAGGAGACATCATATCAGACTCTAGGAGGGAGAGGCACAGAGGAGAACCAGGAGACATCATATCAGACTCTAGGAGGGAGAGGCACAGAGGAGGATCAGGAGACATCATATCAGACTCTAGGAGGGAGAGGCACAGAGGAGGATCAGGAGACATCATATCAGACTCTAGGAGGGAAGAGGCACAGAGGAGAACCAGGAGACATCATATCAGACTCTAGGAGGGAGAGGCACAGAGGAGAACCAGGAGACATCATATCAGACTCTAGGAGGGAGAGGCACAGAGGAGAACCAGGAGACATCATATCAGACTCTAGGAGGGAGAGGCACAGAGGAGAACCAGGAGACATCATATCAGACTCTAGGAGGGAGAGGCACAGAGGAGAACCAGGAGACATCATATCAGACTCTAGGAGGGAAGAGGCACAGAGGAGGACCAATACCAGGAGACATCATATCAGACTCTAGGAGGGAGAGGCACAGAGGAGAACCAGGAGACATCATATCAGACTCTAGGAGGGAGAGGCACAGAGGAGGATCAGGAGACATCATATCAGACTCTAGGAGGGAGAGGCACAGAGGAGGACCAGGAGACATCATATCAGACTCTAGGAGGGAGAGGCACAGAGGAGAACCAGGAGACATCATATCAGACTCTAGGAGGGAAGAGGCACAGAGGAGAACCAGGAGACATCATATCAGACTCTAGGAGGGAGAGGCACAGAGGAGAACCAGGAGACATCATATCAGACTCTAGGAGGGAGAGGCACAGAGGAGAACCAGGAGACATCATATCAGACTCTAGGAGGGAGAGGCACAGAGGAGAACCAGGAGACATCATATCAGACTCTAGGAGGGAGAGGCACAGAGGAGAACCAGGAGACATCATATCAGACTCTAGGAGGGAAGAGGCACAGAGGAGGACCAATACCAGGAGACATCATATCAGACTCTAGGAGGGAGAGGCACAGAGGAGGATCAGGAGACATCATATCAGACTCTAGGAGGGAGAGGCACAGAGGAGGATCAGGAGACATCATATCAGACTCTAGGAGGGAGAGGCACAGAGGAGGACCAATACCAGGAGACATCATATCAGACTCTAGGAGGGAGAGGCACAGAGGAGGATCAGGAGACATCATATCAGACTCTAGGAGGGAAGAGGCACAGAGGAGGACCAATACCAGGAGACATCATATCAGACTCTAGGAGGGGAGAGGCACAGAGGAGGACCAGGAGACATCATATCAGACTCTAGGAGGGAGAGGCACAGAGGAGAACCAGGAGACATCATATCAGACTCTAGGAGGGAGAGGCACAGAGGAGAACCAGGAGACATCATATCAGACTCTAGGAGGGAGAGGCACAGAGGAGAACCAGGAGACATCATATCAGACTCTAGGAGGGAGAGGCACAGAGGAGGATCAGGAGACATCATATCAGACTCTAGGAGGGAGAGGCACAGAGGAGGATCAGGAGACATCATATCAGACTCTAGGAGGGAGAGGCACAGAGGAGGATCAGGAGACATCATATCAGACTCTAGGAGGGAGAGGCACAGAGGAGGATCAGGAGACATCATATCAGACTCTAGGAGGGAGAGGCACAGAGGAGGATCAGGAGACATCATATCAGACTCTAGGAGGGAGAGGCACAGAGGAGGATCAGGAGACATCATATCAGACTCTAGGAGGGAGAGGCACAGAGGAGGATCAGGAGACATCATATCAGACTCTAGGAGGGAGAGGCACAGAGGAGGATCAGGAGACATCATATCAGACTCTAGGAGGGAGAGGCACAGAGGAGAACCAGGAGACATCATATCAGACTCTAGGAGGGAAGAGGCACAGAGGAGGATCAATACCAGGAGACATCATCAGACTCTAGGAGGGAGAGGCACAGAGGAGGACCAGGAGACATCATATCAGACTCTAGGAGGGAGAGGCACAGAGGAGGATCAATACCAGGAGACATCATCAGACTCTAGGAGGGAGAGGCACAGAGGAGAATCAGGAGACATCATATCAGACTCTAGGAGGGAGAGGCACAGAGGAGAATCAGGAGACATCATATCAGACTCTAGGAGGGAGAGGCACAGAGGAGGATCAATACCAGGAGACATCATCAGACTCTAGGAGGGAGAGGCACAGAGGAGAATCAGGAGACATCATATCAGACTCTAGGAGGGAGAGGCACAGAGGAGAATCAGGAGACATCATATCAGACTCTAGGAGGGAGAGGCACAGAGGAGAATCAGGAGACATCATATCAGACTCTAGGAGGGAGAGGCACAGAGGAGAATCAGGAGACATCATATCAGACTCTAGGAGGGAGAGGCACAGAGGAGAATCAGGAGACATCATATCAGACTCTAGGAGGGAGAGGCACAGAGGAGGATCAATACCAGGAGACATCATCAATCGGTGCCTTCGTTTAAAGCAGGGTACAAATCAGATTACAGGGTATGTTTTATAATTATTCCACATGAAGGAGATAGCCTACTGTAGAATACCATGCTGACAGTAATCTACAGCTGTCTCCCGCTCAGGCCTCACACTGAAAAGAGAGAGGTGGAGGGCCACGGTGGACGCTCACCAAGGGGCCAAAGAGGACTAAGTCAGTAAGTCAAGTCTCTCACCCTTGCAGACAGGTTTGGTGCCATTCCAGTTCTGGCCCTTGCAGTAGAGCAGTGAGTGTCCATAAAGCCTGTAGCCAGCATCACAGCTGAAGAGAGCCCAGGACCCGTCCTCTGTTACACTGGTAACCCCCTGCAGGAGATCCCCTGGGCTGGGACACCCAGAGGCTGGAATACACACACAGGAGATTCAACACAGATTAGAAGAGAAAGAGAGAGAGAAATCCAATTTTGATCAACTCCCATATCTACTGGGTGAAAAACCACAGTGTGACATCACAGCAGCAAGATTAGTGACCTGTTGCCACAAGAAAAGGGCAACTAGTGAAGAACAAACACCATTGTAAATACAACCTCTATTTATTTATTTTCCCTTTTGTACTTTAACTATTTGCACATCGTTATAACACTGTATAATATACATAAACATAATATGACATTTGAAATGTCTTTATTCTTTTGGAACTTTTGTGAATGTAATGCTTACTGTAATGTTTACATATTTCCCGTGCCGATAAAGCACCTTGAATTGAGACAGAGACAGAGACAGAGAGAGAGAGAGAGACAGAGAGAGAGAGAGAGAGACAGAGAGAGAAAGAGACAGAGAGAGAGAGACAGAGAGAGAAAGAGACAGAGAGAGAGAGAGAGAGAGAGAGAGAGAGAGAGAGAGAGAGAGAGAGAGAGAGAGAGAGAGAGAGAGAGAGAGAGAGAGAGAGAGAGAGAGAGAGAGAGAGACAGAGAGAGAGACACAGAGAGAGAGACACAGAGAGAGAGACAGAGAGAGAAAGACAGAGAGAGAGAGACAGAGAGAGAGACACAGAGAGAGACAGAGAGAGAGAGACTTAACAGCTCAACACCTTTCCTCAGTGAAAACAATGTACTGAGCAAATGTCAAATTGGCTTTTTACCAAATTACTGTACGACAGACCACGTATTCACCCTGCACACCTAATTGACAAACAAACAAACCAAAACAAAGGCAAAGTCTTCTCATGCTTAGTTGATTTCAAAAAGCCTTTGACTCAATTTGGCATGACGGTCTAGTATACAAAATTATGGAAAATGGTGTTGGGGGAAAAACATACGACTTTACAAACAACAAGTGTGCGGTTAAAATTGGTAAAAAAACACACACATTTCTCTCCACAGGGCCGTGGGGTGAGACAGGGATGCAGCTTAAGCCCCACCCCTTCAACATATATATCAACAAATTGACGAGGGAACTAGAACGGTCTGCAGCACCCGGCCTCACCTTACTAGAATCTGAAGTCAAATGTCTATTGATGATCTGGTGCTTCTGTCCCCAACCAAGGAGGCCCTACAGCAGCACCTAGATCTTCTGCACAGATTCTGTCAGACCTGGGCCCTGACAGACCTGGGCCCTGACAGACCTGGGCCCTGACAGACCTGGGCCCTGACAGTAAATCTCAGTAAGACAAAAAATGTGGTGTTCCAAAGAAAGTCCAGTCGCCAGAACCACAAATACAAATTCCATCTTGACACCGTTTCCCTAGAGCACACAGGAAACTATACATACCTCGACCTAAACATCAGGACCACAGGTCACTTCCACAAAGCTGTGAACGATCTGAGAGACAAGGCAAGAAGGGCATTCTATGCCATCAAAAGGAACATAAAATTCAACATACCAATTAGGATCTGGCTAAAAATACTTGAATCAGTTATAGAGCCCATTGCCCTTTATGGTTGTGAGGTCTGGGGTCCGCTCACCAACCAAGAATTCACAAAATGGGACAAACACCAAATTGAGACTCCGTGTACAACGTAGAACGGGACAACAGCACAATTAGACCCAAGCAAATCATGAGAAAACAAAAAGATAATTACTTGACACAAAAACAGAGCCAACTAGAATGCTATCTGGCCCTAAACAGAGAGTACACCGTGGCAGAATACCTGACCACTGTGACTGACCCAAACTTAAGGAAAGCTTTGACTACCATCAGACTCAGTGAGCATAGCCTTGCTATTGAGAAATTGAGAGAGAGACGTGTAACTTGTAAATACATGTATCAAACTCAAGTCACTTACCAACACACACGGGAGGTTCCCTGGTCCACTGTCCAGACACACAGCTGTTGGTTCTATATCCATGGATCTTATAGCCAGGGTTACAGGTGAACGCTACATACAGCCCGCTGTAACGGAAGAATGTTCTACCGTTCTCCACGTGTCTGAAACTACTGCATTCCTCACCCAATGACCCTGGAGACAGAACAGAGATCAACATAAAGACAGTCTGATGCCATGAGGAGTTCCCATTGATCTCAGAAGTCATTTTTACCAACCAAACAGAAAGAAGATATCCAATAGATGAAATCCAAACCAGTTGACATGGTAGACAGACTGACTGACCTGGAGGGAGGGTCCATAGCAGAGCGACTAGTGCAGAGAGAAGCCCTGTCAGAGCCCCCATGGTCTCTCCCTGCAGCAGACTGAGGTGGTGCTTTCTCTCTCTCTCTCTCTCCCTTCTCTCTCCACTCTTCCTCTCTCTCCTTTCCTCTCACTCTCTCTACTCTTCTCTCTCCCCCTTCCTCTCTCTCTCCCTTCCTCTCACTCTCCCTTCCTCTCTACTCTTCTCTCTCTTTCCCTTCCTCTCCCTCGCTCTACTCTTCTCTCTCTCCCTTCCTCTTGTCTCTCTCTCTCCCTTCCTCTCCCTCTCTCTACTCTTCTCTCTCTTTCCCTTCCTCTCCCTCGCTTTACTCTTCTCTCTCTTTCCCTTCCTCTCCCTCTCTCTACTCTTCTCTCGCTCTCCGTTCCTCTCCCTCGCTCTACTCCTCTCTCTTTACTCTTTCTCTCTTTCCCTTCCTCTCCCTCGCTCTACTCCTCTCTCTTTCCCTTCCTCTCCCTCTCTCTACTCCTCTCTCTTTACTCTTGTCTCTCTCCTTTCCTCTCGTCTCTCTCTCTCCCTTCCTCTCCCTCTCTCTACTCTTCTCTCGCTCTCCCTTCCTCTCCCTCGCTCTACTCCTCTCTCTTTACTCTTCTCTCTCTTTCCCTTCCTCTCCCTCACTCTACTCCTCTCTCTTTCCCTTCCTCTCCCTCACTCTACTCCTCTCTCTTTACTCTTCTCTCTCTTTCCCTTCCTCTCCCTCTCTCTACTCCTCTCTCTTTACTCTTCTCTCCCATCCTCCCTCTCTTTCTCCGTATCTGTGATTCTCTGGCACCGTGTAGTTCTGAGTGTGCGTGTTCGCATGCATGTGTTGTCCTGTGTGTGTGTTGTCCTGTTTGTGTGTGTGATCCTGAACACCAGACCTGTGGAATGCCTCCGACCCTCCTGAGAGAGGCTGGTCCTGCCATTTGGCCTCCCTCCCTGTCAGTCAGAAGTACGAGGTGTGTTTAACAGTGCTCACACATTGCTTTATAATTATGGGGCTTCCAATACACACCCACCTCTACATGCATGCACAAACATGTGCATAAACACACCCACCTCTACATGCATGCACAAACATGTGCATAAACACACCCACCTCTACATGCATGCACAAACATGTGCATAAACACACCCACCTCTACATGCATGCACAAACATGTGCATAAACACACCCACCTCTACATGCATGCACAAACATGTGCATAAACACACCCACCTCTACATGCATGCACAAACATGTGCATAAACACACCCACCTCTACATGCATGCACAAACATGTGCATAAACACACCCACCTCTACATGCATGCACAAACATGTGCATAAACACACCCACCTCTACATGCATGCACAAACATGTGCATAAACACACCCACCTCTACATGCATGCACAAACATGTGCATAAACACACCCACCTCTACATGCATGCACAAACATGTGCATAAACACACCCACCTCTACATGCATGCACAAACATGTGCATAAACACACCCACTCTACATGCATGCACAAACATGTGCATAAACACAACCTCTACATGCATGCACAAACATGTGCATAAACAACAGCCATGCATGCACAAACATGTGCATTTACATGCATGCACAAACATGTGCATAAACACACACCTCTACATGCATGCACAAACATGTGCATAAACACACCCACCTCTACATGCATGCACAAACATGTGCATAAACACACACACTACATGCATGCACAAACATGTGCATAAACACACCCACCTCTACATGCATGCACAAACATGTGCATAAACACACCCACCTCTACATGCATGCACAAACATGTGCATAAACACACACACCGAATACAAATGTGAACCAACCGAGTAAGGAAACAGCCAGTAAAGAGCATTTAAAGCGACACATCACATTATACAACATAACAGCAACCTTACCGGTTCACTAGTTGATATAGAATAAGGAAGTCGGAGACAAGGCAGCCTCGTCTGAGATAGAACAGCCAATAGGAGCAGGAGTCTATCTCCTGGTTCTGTAGTGAGACAGCTTGATGTACAGTACACCCTCTTGGACAGGACACTAGTCCATCTCCTGTTTCTGTAGTGAGACAGCTTGATGTACAGTACACCCCCTGGACAGGACACTAGTCTATCTCCTGTTTCTGTAAAAAGCTGGATATACAGTACACCCCCTGGACAGGACACCAGTCTATCTCCTGTTTCTGTAGTGAGACAGCTGGATGTACAGTACACCCCCTGGACAGGACACCAGTCTATCTCCTGTTTCTGTAGTGAGACAGTTTGATGTACAGTACACCCCCTGGACAGGACACTAGTCTATCTCCTGTTTCTGTAGTGAGACAGTTTGATGTACAGTACACCCCCTGGACAGGACACCAGTCTATCTCCTGTTTCTGTAGTGAGACAGTTTGATGTACAGTACACCCCCTGGACAGGACACTAGTCTATCTCCTGTTTCTGTAGAGAGACAGTTTGATGTACAGTACACCCCCTGGACAGGACACTAGTCTATCTCCTGTTTCTGTAGTGAGACAGCTGGATGTTCAATACACCCCCCCCTAATGAATTATAACCAGATTCTGTTCATGCTTTTGTTGACATGATATGCCAGGATCGGCAATCAACTGTTTTTATTGAGAAATGGCAATATACTTCCATGTCAGCATCATGGACTGTCAGCGCTGGTGGACATTCCTGCAGTCAGCATGCCAATTACACACTCCCTCGAAACTTGTGACATCTGTGTTGTGTGACAAAACTGCACATTTTAAAGTGGCCTTTTATTGCCCCCCCCCCCAAAGCACAAGGTGCACATTTGTAATGATCATGCTGTTTAATCAGCTTCTTGATATCCCACACCTGTCAGGTGGATGGATTATCTTGGCAAAGGAGAAATGCTCACTAACAGGGTTATAAACAAATGTGTAAACAAAAATTTGTGCACAAAATTTGAGAGGAATAAACTTGGAACATTTGTGGGATTGTTTATTTCAGCGTCACGAAACATGGGATCAACACTTTACACCAGGAAGTAAATGAGTTAATGGACCAATAACAAAGACGTGGAAACCTCTCTGTCAATAACAGATCATTTACTTTACACGCTGCCTTTTATGAGATTGGAATAATACTGTCAAATTTACGATAAATTACGATAAATGACCTTTTAAGTGTAAGAAGTGTTTAAAAATACATTTCAGCCTGTTCTGGTGGGATGGTTTTGACCTGCCTGGTGACATCACCAGGAAGTAAATGAGTTAATGGACCAATAAGAAAGACGTTTGAAACTTCTCTGCCAATAACAGATCATTTTCAGTTTTTCAGACCACTCCCAGACTGTCATAGATCAATTCTTGCTTGAGAAATAGCTCTTTGCTAAAAATAAGCTATTTTAGTTTCTTTTTGACCATTTTAATAAAAAACAATCGCAGTAAGGAACTTACCCAGAAATGATTTAATATTGAGATTTAAAAAAAAATTAAATGTCTGCATTGGACCTTTGACCCTGAAGAGAGGATGTAGCAGTCTGGTCTCTGTCTCAGACCTAGAAAAGATGGGGCAAAGTGCTGTTGGTCTGCAGAGCAGAGCTAGGACGTGCCGCGGGGAGCTCTTGTCTGAGTTGTCTGTAGAAACCTCACGTGTGTTGGTCGGTCTCCATATCAGTAGCTGGTGAGAGTAGTGTGTTCTCCTCTGAGACATGTTCTACACCACAGGGAGAAGGGTGACCACATCTCCTAGATCTACAATATTCCTGACTCATGCAACTGCATGTGCTACACTGAGTGTATGGTTGACCACAAGACTGTTTAAGCCTGCAGAGCTAAAGCCAAGGCGAGCATGGCTCCCCTCAAATCTGCTGCTGGATTTTGTAGTACTCTCAGCCAGCCTAGCTGCTGGTCTTTGTAGTTCTCTCAGCCTAGCCGCTGGTCTTTGTAGCCACTGGTCTTTGTATTTCTATCAACCTAGCCGCTGGTCTTTGTAGTTCTCTCAGCCTAGCCGCTGGTCTTTGTAGTTCTCTCAGCCTAGCCGCTGGTCTTTGTAGCCACTGGTCTTTGTATTTCTATCAACCTAGCCGCTGGTCTTTGTAGTTCTCTCAGCCTAGCCGCTGGTCTTTGTAGTTCTCTCAGCCTAGCCGCTGGTCTTTGTAGTTCTCTCAGCCTAGCCGCTGGTCTTTGTAGTTCTCTCAGCCTAGCCGCTGGTCTTTGTAGTTCTCTCAGCCTAGCCGCTGGTCTTTGTAGTTCTCTCAGCCTAGCTGCTGGTCTTTGTAGTTCTCTCAGCCTAGCCGCTGGTCTTTGTAGTTCTCTCAGCCTAGCCGCTGGTCTTTGTAGTTCTATCAACCTAGCAGCTGATCTTTGTAGTTCTCTCAGCCCTGCTGCCAGTGTTGGCTCACTGAGCTAAAGCCAAGTCATTGCCCGGCTAGCTAATGTGAGTCTTCAGCACAAACAACAAGGTTTCTCTCAGCCCTGCTGTTGGTCCTTAACATCCAGTTTGTGCACCACCCTGAAGGCCTCTAGGAACTCGTTGAAGTCGATGCTACCATCCTTGTTGAAGTCTATACTCTTAGCCAGTTCATCTATGGCCCGGTCATCCACCTCCACACCTAGGTGAGCACTAAACAGATGCCAGGTCTGACGAAACTCCTCAATGGATATCTGACCTGGATGGGGAGAGACAGTGAGAGAAACTAAGGAATACTAAAAAACCTTTTCTGTCTAACAAGCTAATGGTTAATGTAGCATGATGTGAACTAGCAGGCGTATGAGCTGTAATAGTCATCATCAGAGTAACGTGTACCAGAGTGGTCTTTGTCCATGATGTTGAAGATAATCTCAAGGTCTGTTCGATACCTGTAAAGAGTTTTAGCCAAGTTTGGAGTGACCTGAACAAAACACAGAGAGATTTTGTGAAAGGAGCAGCTTTATTGATTGCCAAATGAAATCAATCAATGTATCGATCAGTCTCTTCCTGGTTCTGACCTGGGGTATGGGTTGTTCCGGGCCCATGTCCTCGAAGCAGGACTGGTAGTCGATGCTGCCATCTGGTGCCAGCCGTGCCAGGCGCGGGCGCAGAGTCCTCCAGGGCAGGTCCAGTCTCACAACTGACTCCACCACCAGGGCCCACTCACTGACAGAGATACAGCCTGGAACAGACAGCCTGGAACAGACAGTCTAACTCACTGACAGAGATACAGCCTGGAACAGACAGTCTAACTCACTGACAGAGATACAGCCTGGAACAGACAGTCTAACTCACTGACAGAGATACAGCCTGGAACAGACAGTCTAACTCACTGACAGAGATACAGCCTGGAACAGACAGTCTAACTCACTGACAGAGATACAGCCTGGGACAGACAGTCTAACTCACTGACAGAGATACAGCCTGGAACAGACAGTCTAACTCACTGACAGAGATACAGCCTGGAACAGACAGTCTAACTCACTGACAGAGGAACAGCCTGGAACAGACAGACTAACTCACTGACAGAGGAACAGCCTGACAGACAGGAACAGACAGTCTAACTCACTGACAGAGGAACAGCCTGGAACAGACAGACTAACTCACTGACAGAGATACAGCCTGGAACAGACCCAGCACAGAGTCATACACAATGATGGGCGCGTTCCAGGTGATCTTTATGGCAGGTGGCAACACATCTCAGAACATGACTCTGTCATAGGAGTTTGGGGTGTTCTTTAACAGCTGGCAGGCAGTGTGTGGGTGTTATTGCCAAAATATCTTACCACTGTTACTTGTGTCATACTGCTGAAAGGCAGCCATGAGTTCTGAGCGGTGGGAAAACAGCTTCTCCTGTACAGCCCTTACAGCCGAACCCTCTGCCACATTCACCCTGCGGACGGACGGACACACACGATAATCAACTCATTGTCACGCTCTGTATGTAGAGACCAGTAGGAACCGTGATCCCCCAGCCCCTACCTCCACCTCCACCCCCCCTACCTCCACCTCCACCCTCTACCTCCACCTCCAGCCCCACCTCCAGCCCCTACCCACCTCCCCCAGCCCCTACCTCCATCTCCACCCCAGCCCCTACCTCCACCCTCTACCTCCACCTCCACCTCCACCCCAGCCCCTACCTCCACCCCAGCCCCTACCTCCTACCTCCACCCCAGCCCCTACCTCCACCTCCACCCCAGCCCCTACCTCCACCCCAGCCCCTACCTCCACCCCAGCCCCTCCACCCCAGCCCCTACCTCCACCCCAGCCCCTACCTCCACCTCAGCCCCTACCTCCACCTCAGCCCCTACCTCCACCTCCACCTCCACCCCAGCCCCTACCTCCACCCCAGCCCCTACCTCCACCTCCACCCCAGCCCCTACCTCCACCCCAGCCCCTACCTCCACCCCAGCCCCCTACCTCCACCTCCACCCCAGCCCCTACCTCCACCTCCACCCCAGCCCCTACCTCCACCTCCACCCCAGCCCCTACCTTCCACCTCCACCCCAGCCCCTACTTCCACCTCCACCCCAGCCCCTACTTCCACCTCCACCCCAGCCCCTACCTCCACCTTAGCCCCTACCTCCACCTTAGCCCCTACCTCCACCTCCACCCCACCCCCTACCTCTACCTCCACCACAGCCCCTACCTCCACCACCTCCACCCTAGCCCCTACCTCCACCTCCAGCCCCTACCCCCACCTCCAGCCCCTACCCCCTACCTCCACCCCAGCCCCTACCTCCACCTCCACCCCTACCTCCACCTCCAGCCCCTACCCCCACCTCCCACCTCCTACCCAGCCCCTACCTCCACCTCCATCCCAGGCCCTACCTCCACCCCTACCTCCACCTCCACCCCAGCCCCTACCTCCACCCCAGCCCCTACCTCCACCCCAGCCCCTACCTCCACCCCAGCCCCTACCTCCACCCCAGCCCCTACCTCCACCCCAGCCCCTACCTCAACCTCAACCTCCACCCCAGCCCCTACCTCAACCTCCACCCCAGCCCCTACCTCCACCCCAGCCCCTACCTCCACCTCCACCCCAGCACCTACCTCCACCTCCACCCCAGCCCCTACCTCCACCTCCACCCCCACCTCCACCTCAGCCTCTACCTCCACCCCAGCCCCTACCTCCACCTCCACCCCAGTCCTTACCTCCACCCCAGCCCCTACCTCCACCTCCCACCCCAGCCCCTACCTCCACCTCCAGCCCCTACCTCCACCTCCACCCCAGCCTCTACCTCCACCTCCACCTCCAACCCAGCCTCTACCTCTACCTCCACCCCAGCCCCTACCTCCACCTCCACCCTCCACCCCAGTCCCTACCTCCACCTCCACCTCCACCCCAGTCCCTACCTCCACCCCAGCCCCTACCTCCACCCCAGCCCCTACCTCCACCTCCACCCCAGCCCCTACCTCCACCCCAGCCCCTACCTCCACCCCCACCTCCAGCCCCTACCTCCACCTCCACCCCAGTCCCTACCTCCACCTCCACCCCAGCCCCTACCTCCACCTCCACCCCAGCCCCTACCTCCACCTCCACCCCAGCCCCTACCTCCACCTCCACCCCCACCTCCACCCCAGTCTCTACCTCCACCCCAGCCCCTACCTCCACCTCCACCCCAGCCCCTACCTCCACCTCCAGCCCCTACCTCCACCTCCACCCCAGCCTCTACCTCCACCTCCACCTCCAACCCAGCCTCTACCTCTACCTCCACCCCAGCCCCTACCTCCACCTCCACCTCCACCCCAGTCCCTACCTCCACCTCCACCTCCACCCCAGTCCCTACCTCCACCCCAGCCCCTACCTCCACCCCAGCCCCTACCTCCACCTCCACCCCAGCCCCTACCTCCACCCCAGCCCCTACCTCCACCCCCACCTCCAGCCCCTACCTCCACCTCCACCCCAGTCCCTACCTCCACCTCCACCCCAGCCCCTACCTCCACCTCCACCCCAGCCCCTACCTCCACCTCCACCCCAGCCCCTACCTCCACCTCCACCCCAGCCCCTACCTCCACCTCCACCCCAGCCCCTACCTCCACCCCCACCCCAGCCCCTACCTCCACCCCCACCCCAGCCCCTACCTCCAACCCAGCCCCTACCTCCACCTCCACCCCAGCCCCTACCTCCAACCCAGCCCCTACCTCCACCCCCACCTCCACCCCAGCCCCTACCTCCACCTCCACCCCAGCCCCTACCTCCACCCCCACCTCCACCCCAGCCCCTACCTCCACCCCCTACCTCCAACCCAGCCCCTACCTCCACCCCAGCCCCTACCTCCACCTCCACCCCAGCCCCTACCTCCACTTCCACCCCAGCCCCTACCTCCACCTCCACCCCAGCCCCTACCTCCACCTCTACCCCAGCCCCTACCTCCACCTCCACCCCCTACCTCCACCTCCAACCCAGCCCCTACCTCCACCTCCACCCCAGCCCCTACCTCCACCTCCACCCCAGCCTCTACCTCCAACCCAGCCTCTACCTCCACCTCCACCCCAGCCCCTACCTCCACCTCCACCCCAGCCCCTACCTCCACCTCCACCACAGCCCCTACCTCCACCTCCACCCCAGCCCCTACCTCTGAGTCAGGGTGAGTTTCCTGGTATTCCTGCTGACCTGGTACTGGAAGAAGCGAGGGACCAGCTCTCTGCCCAGTTTAATGTAGGCTCCACGGTTACTACCTTCCTCATAGTAGTTAGACGCAGAGAAAATGGTGATCACCTGAAACTTAGATCGTATAGAGTCAGGTGGTCTACTAGCCATGGGGGAGGGGGGGAGGGGGACCCAGACACAGACACATTAACTATCATATATCTTATAGAGCTAGACCTGTTGTCTGCTAGCCATCATATATCTTATAGAGCTAGTCCTGTTGTCTGCTAGCCATCATATATCTTATAGAGCTAGTCCTGTTGTCTGCTAGCCATCATATATCTTATAGAGCTAGTCATGTTGTCTGCTAGCCATCATATATCTTATAGAGCTAGTCCTGTTGTCTGCTAGCCATCATATATCTTATAGAGCTAGTCATGTTGTCTGCTAGCCATCATATATCTTATAGAGCTCGTCCTGTTCACTGGAGATTAGAAGCAGGCCTAACAGATCACCTGTCCGTCGTGGCAGAGTTCGTAGCCCTCCTGTTTACACTCATGTGATCTGATCAGCAGAGTCATGCCGTGTCTCTCCAGCAGGCGTCTGGTCACGTCTGGCCCGAAGTAACTGCCTCCTCCCCTGAAGGTGTTGGGACTGCAGCCTGGCTGGCTCTTCGGGTCGCTCCACAGCAAATCTACTACCTTCAACACGACACACAGTCAGAATGGTCACTACTACCGGAATGCAGGATAACTTCCTGTTGGACAATGTTTCAACTATATATCAACTTTACTAGGAAGAGAAAAGAGCAGGAAGCCAAATTCTGCAAGTCTATTTTGTAATCTTCTTGATCCACCGAACCACCACGGTTTGGCCTCCAGCCTGTAGGTGGCGCTCTGCTCTCACCTGTTTCCACTCCAACTCCTCCCTGGGTGGCTGACGGACGGGGAGGGCGGTGAAGGAGTCCAGGAAGGGCACCTAACAATAATAAAATATTATTAATACTGTTATTATTATTGGTTGTTATTATTATTATCATCATTAGGAAGAACACCTGGAGGTTGTCGGTGGGGCTCAGCATGCTGGGAGAAAGGCAGCGGCACAGAGTGAGGCGGGACGACCCCCGGGGGGAGCACAGTGAGGATGAGGAGGAAGAGGAGGAGCTGCCCTGTCTGGTGAGGTGACGTCTCTTCTTGGGGGTGTTGCCATGGTCCTGGCCCCTGCTCCTACACCTGGGGCTCTCTGGCTGGCCCCTGCTCCTACACCTGGGGCTCTCTGGCTGGCCCCTGCTCCTACACCGGGAGTTCTCTGTCTGGCCCCTGCTCCTACACCGGGGGCTCTCTGGCTGGCCCCTGCTCCTACACCGGGGGCTCTCAGTCTGGCCCCTGCTCCTACACCGGGGGCTCTCTGGCTGGCCCCTGCTCCTACACCGGGGGCTCTCAGTCTGGCCCCTGCTCCTACACCGGGGGCACTCTGTCTGGCCCTGAGTAGAGAATCTTTATTATCCCTGAGGGTAAACTTTACAGCTGATAATAAAATAAAATACACATTTACAAAATAAAACAATAACACAATGTAATACTGAACATCCTACTGTATCAGGACCTGACCTGACTACTGCTCCTAGTCATCCTACTGTATCAGGACCTGACCTGTCTACTGCTCCTAGTCATCCTACTGTATCAGGACCTGACCTGACTACTGCTCCTAGTCATCCTACTGTATCAGGACCTGACCTGTCTACTGCTCCTAGTCATCCTACTGTATCAGGACCTGACCTGTCTACTGCTCCTAGTCACCTCCATCCTACTGTATCAGGACCTGACCTGTCTACTGCTCCTAGTCATCCTACTGTATCAGGACCTGACCTGACTACTGCTCCTAGTCATCCTACTGTATCAGGACCTGACCTGTCTACTGCTCCTAGTCACCCTACTGTATCAGGACCTGACCTGTCTACTGCTCCTAGTCATCCTACTGTATCAGGACCTGACCTGACTACTGCTCCTAGTCATCCTACTGTATCAGGACCTGACCTGTCTACTGCTCCTAGTCACCCTACTGTATCAGGACCTGACCTGACTACTGCTCCTAGTCATCCTACTGTATCAGGACCTGACCTGTCTACTGCTCCAAGTCACCTCCATCCTACTGTATCAGGACCTGACCTGACTACTGCTCCTAGTCATCCTACTGTATCAGGACCTGACCTGACTACTGCTCCTAGTCACCTCCATCCTACTGTATCAGGACCTGACCTGTCTACTGCTCCAAGTCACCTCCATCCTACTGTATCAGGACCTGACCTGACTACTGCTCCTAGTCATCCTACTGTATCAGGACCTGACCTGTCTACTGCTCCTAGTCATCCTACTGTATCAGGACCTGACCTGTCTACTGCTCCTAGTCATCCTACTGTATCAGGACCTGACCTGTCTACTGCTCCAAGTCACCTCCATCCTACTGTATCAGGACCTGACCTGACTACTGCTCCTAGTCATCCTACTGTATCAGGACCTGACCTGACTACTGCTCCTAGTCACCTCCATCCTACTGTATCAGGACCTGACCTGTCTACTGCTCCTAGTCACCTCCATCCTACTGTATCAGGACCTGACCTGACTACTGCTCCTAGTCACCTCCATCCTACTGTATCAGGACCTGACCTGACTACTGCTCCTAGTCATCCTACTGTATCAGGACCTGACCTGTCTACTGCTCCTAGTCATCCTACTGTATCAGGAACTGACCTGTCTACTGCTCCTAGTCACCTCCATCCTACTGTATCAGGACCTGACCTGACTACTGCTCCTAGTCATCCTACTGTATCAGGACCTGACCTGTCTACTGCTCCTAGTCATCCTACTGTATCAGGAACTGACCTGACTACTGCTCCTAGTCACCTCCAGATGGTTCAGACTCCTCCTAGGAAGCCTCAGGGCAGATTTCACCTGCCAATGAATAGACAGAGGAAAGAGAGTACCGTTATCTTCAATCCCCACTGACTGAATGTCGGTCTGCGAGCCCGAAGCTAGTACGTTTGAGACCGGGTCAGTAGAAAAATGTGTCCAACTAGCCCTGTTGTTAAGGATATTTTGTATTTTAAAAGATCTCATGGCACTTCTTTCGGACCCGAGCCAGTAAAAATTGTTGTCTACTAGCCCGGCTAGCCAGTGGCAACAGTCCTTCAGTTTCATCCCAGCCAGTGTGGATTGCAGTAGAGAACAGTAGGATGAATCTTTGTTGTTCCAAATGGCAGACTGTTTTGTTGACAGAAAACAAGGTCATATGATTCTCTCAATGGAACAACTACACATTCTGATATCTGGACCATTTCCTCATAGGGTACTAACCAGGACCTACTACCCAGGACCTACCATACAGGACCTACAGAACAGGACCTACTACCCAGGACCTACCATACAGGACCTACAGAACAGGACCTACTACCCAGGACCTACCGTACAGGACCTACTACTCAGGACCTACCGTACAGGACCTACCGTACAGGACCTACAGAACAGGACCTACAGAACAGGACCTACTACCCAGGACCTACTGTACAGGACCTACTGTACAGGACCTACTACTCAGGACCTACCGTACAGGACCTACAGTACAGGACCTACTACTCAGGACCTACAGAACAGGACCTACTACCCAGGACCTACCGTACAGGACCTACAGTACAGGACCTACAGTACAGGACCTACTACTCAGGACCTACAGTACAGGACCTACAGTACAGGACCTACAGTACAGGACCTACTACCCAGGACCTCCTACCCAGGACCTCCTGTACAGGACCTACAGTACAGGACCTACAGAACAGGACCTACAGAACAGGACCTACCGTACAGGACCTACCGTACAGGACCTACTACTCAGGACCTACAGAACAGGACCTACTACTCAGGACCTACCGTACAGGACCTACAGAACAGGACCTACTACCCAGGACCTACCGTACAGGACCTACCGTACAGTACCTACTGTACAGGACCTACTGTACAGGACCTACTGTACAGGACCTACAGAACAGGACCTACTACCCAGGACCTACCGTACAGGACCTACAGTACAGGACCTACTACTCAGGACCTACCGTACAGGACCTACAGTACAGGACCTACTACTCAGGACCTACAGAACAGGACCTACTACCCAGGACCTACCGTACAGGACCTACAGTACAGGACCTACAGTACAGGACCTACAGTACAGGACCTACCGTACAGGACCTACTACCCAGGACCTCCTACCCAGGACCTACAGTACAGGACCTACAGTACAGGACCTACTACCCAGGACCTACAGAACAGGACCTACTACCCAGGACCTACCGTACAGGACCTACCGTACAGGACCTACAGTACAGGACCTACAGTACAGGACCTACTACCCAGGCCCTCCTACCCAGGACCTACAGTACAGGACCTACTACCCAGGACCTCCCTACCCAGGACCTCCTACCCAGGACCTACCGTACATGACCTACTACCCAGGACCTACAGTACAGGACCTACAGTACAGGACCTACTACCCAGGCCCTACTACCCAGGACCTACTGTACGGGACCTACAGTACAGGACCTACAGTACAGGACCTACAGTACAGGACCTACTACCCAGGACCTACAGTACAGGACCTACCGTACAGACCAACTACCCAGGACCTACAGTACAGGACCTACAGTACAGGACCTACTGTACAGGACCTACCGTAAAGACCAACTACCCAGGACCTACAGTACAGGACCTACTACCCAG
The DNA here is from genome assembly GCF_021184085.1 of Oncorhynchus gorbuscha. Classification (NCBI taxonomy): domain Eukaryota; kingdom Metazoa; phylum Chordata; class Actinopteri; order Salmoniformes; family Salmonidae; genus Oncorhynchus; species Oncorhynchus gorbuscha. The sequence continues at coordinate 125,813 of NW_025745848.1, read as the reverse complement.
GACCTACTACACAGGACCTACTGTACAGGACCTACAGTACAGGACCTACAGTACAGGACCTACCGTAAAGACCAACTACCCAGGACCTACAGTACAGGACCTACTACCCAGGACCTACTGTACAGGACCTACAGTACAGGACCTACAGTACAGGACCTACAGTACAGGACCTACAGTACAGGACCTACTACCCAGGACCTACTACCCAGGACCTACAGTACAGGACCTACTACCCAGGACCTACAGTACAGGACCTACAGTACAGGACCTACTACCCAGGACCTACAGTACAGGACCTACTACCCAGGACCTACAGTACAGGACCTACAGTACAGGACCTACTACCCAGGACCTCCTACCCAGGACCTACAGTGCAGGACCTACAGTGCAGGACCTGCAGTACAGGACCTACAGTACAGGACCTACAGTACAGGACCTACTACCCAGGACCTACAGTACAGGACCTACCGTACAGGACCTCGTACCCAGGACCTACAGTACAAGACCTACAGTACAGGACCTAACATACAGGACCTACTACTCAGGACCTACAGTACAGGACCTACAGTACAGGACCTAACATACAGGACCTACTACCCAGGACCTACAGTATAGGACCTACTACTCAGGACCTACAGTATAGGACCTACTACTCAGGACCTACAGTATAGGACCTACTACTCAGGACCTACAGTATAGGACCTACTACTCAGGACCTACAGTACAGGACCTACAGTACAGGACCTACTACTCAGGACCTACTACTCAGGACCTACAGTACAGGACCTACAGTACAGGACCTACAGTACAGGA